>NC_134360.1:124489835-124768436 GCF_048569485.1 Anomaloglossus baeobatrachus
GGGTATGGTTACCCGATGTTTACATTAGTTACCAGTGTGAGCAGGGAGCAGGGAGCCGCGCACACTGAGCGCTGGCTCCTTGCTCTCCTAGCTACAGTACACATCGAGTTAATTAACCCGATGTGTAATGCAGCTACATGTGCAGAGAGCAGGGAGCCGCGCACACTGCTTAGCGCTGGCTCCTTGCTCTCCTAGCTGCTGTACACATCGGGTTAATTAACCCGATGTGTACAGCAGCTACATGTGCAGAGAGCCGGAGCCGGCAGCACAGGCAGCGTGAGAGCTGCAGAGGCTGGTAACTAAGGTAAATATCGGGTAACCACCTTGGTTACCCGATGTTTATCTTGGATACAGCTTACCTCAGCTGTCAGACGCCGGCTCCTGCTCCCTGCTCGCTTCATTTGTCGCTCTCTTGCTGTCACACACAGCGATCTGTGTGTCACAGCAGGAGAGCGGCTTTGAAGAAAACGAACCAGGGCTGTGTGTAACGAGCAGCGATCTCGCAGCAGGGGCCAGATCGCTGCTCATTGTCACACACAGCGAGATCGCTAATGAGGTCACTGCTGCGTCACAAAAAGCGTGACTCAGCAGCGATCTCGGCAGTGAGCTCGCTGTGTGTGAAGCACCCCTTAGTTTTGGTTACTACCTGTTATCAGATACTTGATACTTGTGGAAGGGTTAAACAGCATGCGGAGTCTGTGACTCCTGAAAGAAGAAAAGTGTTAAAAAAAAAAAAAAACAAGAAATACACAACAAGGAAAAATATCCTAGGGCAACAATAACTCTAAATTCGAAATGCACTGTGGTGTGTTCCGAACTGCGCACACCACCAGAAGTGCTATGGACTTCACTTTTTTCTGAGATTGGGAAAGTGGTTGATTACACAAGCATATTAGAGAAACTCAACCTGCACCACATGAAATGTAGGGAATATCAATCAGGACGACATCCGTATCCCCCCACAATTTGTCTAAACAGACCACTCTACCACCTTCCCCACCAAACCACAGGACACATCCCCAGATGGAGATAGAGATGAAGTGAACACGCGTCCTCTGGCATGGCAGGCCCCACATGACATGACATAACCAATTCCTGGCCCCTCCCCTACCAACCCCCACGTCCTCTCCTCCCAAAAAAAAAGTTAATTCATTCATTGTCTTGGTATCATCTCACAAACAGCCCGGATAAGAGTCCAGACCGTTTTAAGGGAAAGTAGGTAAGGGTATATACTACATCACCATTCACAAGTTATCACTGGGTTGCTTCACCTATTACGACCTGTTGACCTCTGGGATTTCTGTGACATTGTTCGGTTGTCCCCCTCTCGGTCTCCTCTTCTCTCTGCAGTTTTTGCCGTTTGCAGTATTTTTTCAATGTCTCTTTCGGCGTCCCTTGCCGAGTTGTAGACAATGTTGACACCATCTTTTTAGAAAATCCTCAGTAATGCTGGGTACTGAAGTGTGAAGCTCTTCCTAGCTTGATGCAGAGACACACATATTTTGCTGAAAGCTCTTCTTTGCTTGGCCACATCTGCAGAATAATCCTCGAACAGAAGAAGTTTCATTCCTCTTATGATCAATGGTTGGGTTCTCTTTCTATAGGTCCTTATTATGTCAAACTTGTCGTTGTAGTCCAAAAATTTCATGATCACTTGGCGTGGTCTTGTCTAATCACCAGATTTTTGGGCATGGGAGCGCAAGTCTGGGCCCACCCTGTGAGCCCTTTCGACTCGACAGCCTCTATTAATTCCCAGAGCCGCCGGGAGATCTCTTTCACATAAGCGTTGAAGTTCGGCTACGAGAACCGCTTCAGATAGCCCCACCATTCTCAGGTTGCTCCGCCTGGACCTATTCTCGAGGTCTTCAACCTTGTCCGCTAGGCGTTTCGTTTCTGCGACCATTTCCTCTAACTGTGAGGACAGTTGCTTGTTATCTTCTTCCAGGGACGATACTCTCTGTTCCAACTCCTCTATCTGTCCTTTATGTTTGTTTAATTGCCCCTGAAAGTTGTGGAGCGCATTCTGGATAGCTTTCTCTATAGTTTTCTGGATCTCTGGCATGATATTAGCTGCAACCTCTGTTGCCATTGTTTTAAAATCTACCGTTTGGATGTACTTGTCAACTTCTTTGTTGCTATCATTAGACTGTTTGGCAGATTCACTCATAAAGACATTGTGAAGCGGTTGAGATATATCAACAGGGGCTTGTTCTTTCAGGGGGCTCGGTGCCATTTCTTCCTCCCCTTCGCTGCTGGCCCTGTCTCTTACGCGAGAGTAGTCCATTTTTTGTGCACTACGTAGGAGGTACCGCTCCATAAATCAAAGGTCTGTAAGTTGCAAAAGCACTGTCCCTTTAACGAGGGGAGACAATAAATTGTAGTGTGAGGGTCTTAGTATATGAGTGGCTTACTTTCAGCTGCTTCAGAAGCCAGCAACTTGCAAGATGCAGTTCTGTTTGATGGCCACCAGAGGGAGGCAGTATCCTGGAGATGGCTCTGTGTGAGATGCACTATATTGTTTCACCCACTAGATGTCTCACTTCCTGCTTCCCGGGGATCCAGCAGTCTGAGTTTTCAAAGAGAAAGAAAAAAAAAAATGGAGGTTTCCCGCCCAGAAAACTTCACTATGCAGCTATCTCTGCCATCCAGATCTCCAGCACAGGACTCTCTCTTCAGCACAGGTGAGGGCACTACTTAGCACAGTCTATGGGGGCAGAGGGACACCAGTGGGGACCTCAACCAGCAGTTCAGTGATCTGTGCTACCCGAGCGGGGAAGAGGGGGGGGGGAGTGTGAACCACCCCGACTTACCCCTGATTCAGTCTCTGTCTCTGGCCTCAGCTCTTAATAGCAGACTCCAGCCCAGCACTGCTGTGTTCTGTCTTCCTCACTATAATCTGGCCAGAGCGAGGGATAGCAGCAGCAGTCTCCACAGCAGGAGTCCTGGGTCAGGGGATCCTCTGGTCTCTACCCCAGTGCATCTGCCAAACCCTCAATCTATCTCTCACCCAGCTTTTTCAAAGGGAGTCTCTTGCAGAGGCAGCTATCCCACTGCAGCTGTGTCTTTGGGGTGTTGGATGGGCACAGATCCGTCCCTGATTCTTAGTATGATCTCTTGTAGGTGCAGGAGCTCCTCACCACATGTCCTACATCCTCAGCGCCGGAACAGGAAGTCCAAAAGTAGTTTTTGACCCTATATGGGGTACTGGCATAGTAAGCAGAAATTGTATATCAAATTTTATGGTGTATTATCTCTTGTTACCCTAGTGAATTTGAAAAAATTCGCATTAGCGCAATATTTTTGAGGTTAAAATATATTTTTTTATTTTCACAGCTAAACGTTATAAAATTCGGTGAAGCCCCCAGGGGTTCCAGGTGCTCACCAACCATCTATATGAATTCCTTGAGTGCTCTAGTTTCTAAAATGGCGTCACTTGTGGAAAAGCTCCACTATTTAGGTAAATCAGAGGCTATACAAATGCAACATAGGTGTCTGCTAATGATTCCAGCCAATTTTGCAGTCAAATGGCGCTCTTTTCCTTCTGGCTCTGCCATGCACCCAAACAGTTGATTTCCACCACATATGAGGTATCAGCAAACTCAAGAGAAAGTACACAATACATTTTATGGTGCATTTTTCCTGATACCCTTGTGAAAAAAGCTGCCTGGTTGAAGTAATAATTTTGTGCTATAAATGTATTTTTTTCACGGCTCAATGTTATAAACGTCTGTGAAGCCACCAAGGGTTCAAGGTGCTCACCAAACATCTAATAAATTCCTTGAGGGGTTCTAGTTTCTAAAATGATGTCACTTGTGGGGGAGCTCCACTGTTAAGGCACCTCAGGGGTCTTCAAGCGCCACATAGCATCCGCTAATGATTCCAGCTAATTTTGCTTTCAAAAATTCAAATGGCACTCCTTCCCTTCTGAGCTCTACCATGCGCCCAAACAATTGACTTCTACCACATATGAAGTATCTGCGTACTCAGGAGAAATTTCACAATACATGTTATGTTGCATTTTTTTCTGATACCCTTGTGAAAAAAAGCTATTTGGTTGAAGTAACAATTTTGTGGTAAGAATGTATTTTTTTTTATTTCCACGGCTCAACATTATAAACTTCTGTGAAGCCCCCGAGGTCTCAAGGTGTTCACTAAACATCTAGATAAATTCCTTGAGGGGTCTAGTTTCCAAAATACGGTCACTTGTGCGGGGGAGTTCCACTGTTTAGGCCCCTAAGGAGGTCTCCAAATGCAACATGACGTCCTCTAATGATTCCAGCCAATTTTACTTTGAAAAATTCAAATAGCTCTTCTTACATTCCGAGCCCTATCGTGCACCCAAACAATTGATTTCCACCACATATGAAGTATCAGCATACCCAGAAGAAATTGTTCAATAAATTCTATGGTGCATTTTTTCCTTATACCTTTGTGAAAATGCAAAATTTTATGGCTAAAAGTAACATTTTTGAGGAAAAAAGTAACATTTTTATTTTTTTCTTCAACATTGCTTTGCTTCCTGTGAAGCACATACAAGATTAATAAACTTCTTGGATGTGGTTTTGAGCAGTATGAAGAGGGCATTTTTTACAATGGTGTGACTTTTGAGTATTTTCTGTCACCTAGGCTTCTCTAAGTCAATTCAAATATGGTGTGGTCTCTAAACAAAATGGTTTTGTAAAGTTTGTTGAAAAAATGAGAAATTGCTGATAAACTTTGAACCCTTATAAGTTCCTTACAAAAAAATGTGTTAAAAAATTGTGCTAAAGTAAAGTAGACATGTGGGAAATATTATTTATTAACTATTTTGTGTGACATAACTCTCGGATTTATGGGCATAACATTTTCAAAGTTTAAAAATTGTGAAATTTTCAAAATTTTCGCGAAATAGCTAATATTTTCACAAATAACCACAAAAAACATTGGCCTAAATTTACAACTATCAAGAAGTACAATATGTCATGAAAAAACAGTGTGAGAATCACTGGAATCCTTTGAAGTGTTCCAGAATTACAACCTGTCAAAGTTACCCTGGTCACAATGGCAAAAATTGACCTGAAGGTAGAAACCATGCTCTGAGGTAAAGGGGTTAAATAAATAAATATTGTAAACAAATGTGGTGTTCCCCCTTTTTTTGATAACTAGCAAAGGTAAAGCAGACAGCTGCAGGCTTCTATTATCAGACTGGGTAGGATCATGGCCCTTCCAGCCAAAAAATAGCAGCCAGCATACGCCCCAGAATTGGTGCATCATGTTAGATGCAACAAATCTGTTGCTTTACCCAGCTCTTCCCAATTGCCCCGGTATGGTGACAATCGGGGTAATATATGGGGTTGATTATAGATGGGATTTGACAAAAATCATATGTGCCACCCAGCCCTGGGTTAGTAATGAAGAGGTGTCCGAGACACCCCCATTACTAACCTTGTAAGTCAAAAGAAATAAACACAAACACATAAAAATCCTGTTTTTGAAATAAGAAACACAGACACCCTCCTTCACCAATTTATTAACCAAAAAAACACCCTCTCAGGTCTGATGTAATCCACAACAACGTACCATGACAATCCTTGGCTCTGCTACACCCCGAAGCTGCGATAAACAGTGACATTAGAAAACGGGACTGCTCACTGCAGTCTTCAGAACACACTGAGGGCAGAGGGAGAGGCGTTGACTGAGAGAAGTGGAGACATAAGTGAGATCACCAGAATTCAATGCTGCCAACTTTCATTCTGTTCTCTGCATGTAAGTCGGGCAGCTATTCACTCCAGTAACCTTACGAAGGTTACCTAAGTTCACAGCTGGCCGATGTGAACTGCGGGGATCTCACAGGTCACGTGGTGCGCCGGTCTATCACAGCGAAGCCTATATACAATGAGGGAAATAAGTATTTGATCTTTTGTTGATTTTGTAAGTTAGGCCACTGACAAAGAAATGAACAGTCTATAATTTTAGGGGTAGGTTAATTTTAATAGTGAGTGATAGAATATCCAAAATAAAATCCATAAAATACCATTGTATAAATTATATATATTTATTTGCATTTTGCATAGATAAATAAGTATTTGATCCCTCTGGCAAAAAAGACGTAATACTTGGTGGCAAAAGCCTTGTTGGCGAGCACAGCAGTCAGACGTTTTTTGTAGTTGATGATGAGGTTGCGCATATGTCAGGAGGAATTTTACTCCATTCCTCTTTGCAGATCATCTCTAAATCATTAAGATTTTGAGACTGTCGCTTGGCAACTCGGAGCTTCAGCTAACTCCATAAGTTTTCTATGGTATTAAGATTTTGAGATGGGCACTGTAAGCAATTTTTTGATGGGGACGGAAGTGGCCACAGCTTGGGCGCTTGTTGATTAGTTCATTGCCATCCATCACAATGCAGCCAGACGTTACGAGGGGCTGCTGATAAATCTGGCTTTGTGATCTTTTTTTGCTTCTTTGGTAACAAATGCTACTACATATGAAAGCCTTATGTATCTAATATATGTTTTCAAAATTTTGCGTTTGTTGCTTATGGCAACAGTGTTCTATGCACGCGGGAAAACAAAATGTCGGAGTCTAATGCGATAATCACAGCAACAGTGTTCTATGCACGCGGGAAAACAAAATGTCGGAGTCTAATGCGATAATCACAGCAACTGACACCAGAGGAGTGATAAAATTCTTGTTTCTACAAGGAAAGTCTACAAAGGATATTCATGGTGATATGTACGGGATCAATGCCCTTCATATTCCACAGTTAAGAACTGGGTTGCCAAATTTAAAACTGGCCCTTCAGCACCAAAGATGAGGAACGTCCTGGACAACCGAGCGTGGTTGCTGTTCTGGAGATCGTCGATGCTGTGCTCAACCTCATACTGGAGAATCGACTGATTTCAGCTAAAGCAAAAGCAGACATCATCGTGATTTCCCGTGAACGTGTTTGTGTTATTATCCATGAACAAATGAAAGCTATCTGCAAAGTGGGTCCCCAAATGTTTCACAACAGATCAGAGAAGCATGCAAGTGGAAACTTCCCGGTCCATTTGTCAGTGTTTCAAGACTGTTAAGAATTTCCTGGATTGACTGGTCACTATGGATGAGACTTGTATTTATTTGTATGACCATGAAAACAAGGAGGAGTCAAAACAGTGGAGGTATATTGGTTCTCCTTGTCCAAAGAAGTTCAGGGTGCAAAAATCAGCCACTCAGGTGATGGCGTCTGTGTTCTGGGATAAGGAGGGCATGGTGCTAGTGTTCCACCATCAATGCAAGGTATTTCATTGAACTTTTGGACCAATTGAAGGCAGCTCTGAAGGCTAAAAGGTGTGGCAAGCTGTCCAAAGGAATCATATTCCTGCAAGATAATGCTTTCACTCACACTGCACAAGTGACCACGGCAAAACTAGCAGAGCTTGACCACCACCTTTTTCACCAGATCTAGCTCCCTCCGACTATCATCTGTTTCCAAACCTAAAGAAACACCTCAAGGGTACCAAATTTCACACCATTTCTGATGCCATGGCTGCTACAAATGCCTGGTTTGAGGCACAATCAAAATACTTCCTAAAGCTAGAGCTTTATTAACACTGGAACTGGAAAAAGATAACAGGTTTAATTATTCTTCCCACTCAGGGGAGGCAATACACTTAAAACGTTACAACTCTCAGAGTTTAAAAAAAAGAACGCCTGGGAACGCTACCGGTTGTAGCAGTAGTCGGTAGCTCAGCCTCCTCCGCTGCAGCTCCTTCCTGTGACAGTCCATTCCCATTGTCCCTTTCCCTTCAACCCGCCACCCAAAACACCTGAACCCTGTTGCCACTGCTAGCCATGGTGTCGCATCACCTCGAGTTCCTTGCTGTGTCCGTGACGGGGACTGAACCCCGGTGGTTCAGGGAACGACTCTGGTAGGCACACGAGGTGCAACTATATACAAAGAGCACAAGTTTGTGCTGGCTGCTGCTAGTCCTGCAGCCATGGTCCATTGTTAACTTTTAATCAATAGAAAATCAGTTGACTTTCCCGGTTAATTTATACCTTCAACATTTTTGATTATGCAGATTTTCAGACATTTAAAACAACATAACATAACACATTTTAACGAAGTAGCTGGGTAGCTACCATTTTGGCTCTCTCAGATTATCTGTGGCTGTGGCGGGGGCTGGCTTGATCTCTTCTCCTTCCATCACATACTTATTCACCTCCAAGGCGTACCAGCCCCGCTCACCACAATGCCGCCAGTAGGAAACTATGTCTCCCAGTTTTGGATTTCGGTCGGGGTGCCCTTTGGGAGGTGTTCTGCGACATCCCTCCTGGAGAAAAAGATCCCAGCAGTAAGGCCCGCCTCCACTATGAATCCCCAACTTTTAAAGGGATCGAAATGCTCCACAAGGCCCCGGTACAGCGGCCCTCTGACCTGGAAGGTAGCCTTTCTCAAATGCTCCCTTTCTCTGTGCGTGCAGGCAGCAACCTCTGCCCGGTACCGCTCCCAGGTAGCCATTTCTGTGAGCAGCTGTTGGTGTTGCCTCTCCCAGTAGGGGGCACTGACCTCGGGTTCCGCCTCCAGGGGAACCGGGTGTAGACGGAGTCCCGCGGCCCCGGCAGCTACAGGGAGGCTGCACTGCAGTGGAACCGGCATGTCAGCAGGTTCCTCCTCTGCAGCTGCAACAAGCTATGCTGGTGGTTCTGCAACTGGGGTTGTGACGGCCGGTGGCGAGGCTGGCATTGCGGCCTGGTCTGATCTGGCCGGTGGTGAGGCCGGGGGCGCTGCGGCTTGGTCTGGTCTGGCCGGTGTGGAGGCCGAAGGCATTGCGGCCTGCTCGTCTTCCGCGGGGGATGGAGGTTCTGCTGCCGATGTTAGGGTTAGCGGTTAGTAAGGGGTGCCTCACACACAGCGAGATCGCTGCTGAGATCACTGCTGAGTCATGGTTTTTGTGACGCAGCAGTGACCTCATTAGCGATCTCGCTGTGTGTGACACTGAGCAGCGATCTGGCCCCTGCTGTGAGATCGCTGCTCGTTACACACAGCGCTGGTTCATTTTTTTATTGTTGCTTTCCCACTGATAAGCACATATCGCTGTGTGTGACAGCGAGAGAGCAACAATCCTGAATGTGCAGGGAGCAAAAGCCGGCGTCTGACAGCCTGCGGTAAGCTGTAACCAAGGTAAACCGATATTTAACTTCGTTACCAGCCTCCGCCGCTCTCACGCTGCCAGCGCTGGCTCCCAGCTCTCTGCACATGTGACTGCAGTACACATCGGGTAATTAACCCGATGTGTACTGTAGCTAGGAGTGCAGGGAGCCAGCGCTAAGCAGTGTGCGTGGCTCCCTGCTCTCTGCACATGTAGCTGCAGTACACATCGGGTAATTAACCCGATGTGTACTGTAGCTAGGAGAGCAGGGAGCCAGCGCTCAGTGTGCGCGGCTCCTTGCTCTCTGCACATGTTGCAGCACAGCGACGCATGTCGTTATGATCGCTGCTTCTGCTGCTGTGTTTGACAGCTAAGCAGCAATCATAACAGCGACTTACAAGGTCGCTGTTACGTCACAGAAAATGGTGACGTAACAGCGACGTCGTTGTCGCTGTCGCTTTAGTGTGAACCCAGCTTTAAACCAAAGACTTATCACAGCCCCTCATATAAAGGACCTTAACCTACTCTGATCAATGATTACTCAAGATGCAGCAAACACATGTGAAGTCAATAGGAGAATAATTATAGATAAATCAGCAATGAAGTCACTGGACAAGGTCCTTAAATCTAGGAACATTTCAATGGCGACGAAAACACAGCTCACACATAGTCTGGTGTTTTCTGTGTTAACATAGGGATTCGAAAATGGACATTGGAAAAACAAGACAGAAATAGAATCAATGCCTTCGAAATGTGGTGCTGGAGAAGGATGTTATCAATAACAGGGATGGCAAGAAGAGCAAACCAATCAATTTTGGAACAAATCAAACCAGATATGTCACTCGAAGCAAGGATCACCAGTAGGGATGATCAAATACCCTATTATTCGCTTCAACGGATATCTGACAAATGCCTCGCCGCTATTCGAGTATTCGAGAATATTCAACCCCCAATGTAAGCCTATGGGAAACCAGAATAATTTTACATCGGACCTGTCGGTGACCTGTGGTGACTGAGGAAAAGGCTGAAATGGATGGGAAAAGGCTGAAACAGTATGGGCACAGCCTGTAGAAGGTGCATCACTACATTTCTGGTGTCTTTAAATAACGTGGTCAGAGCAGCACGCGGCGTTTACGTAGTCGCCAGAACAGCTCTCAAGCCAAAGTATAAGAGTGGAAATTACTAAGAAACAGTTTCTAGTGCCTAATCACTGTAATAAAATGTCAAATCAAGCCCCAACCTCCCAAAAAAAACACTTAAGCACATGTTCACACATTTCGTTTTTTATATTTTTCCCTTTTTAATTAGAAAGGGCTGTAACTTATACATTATATTGGTGTCTGTCTCACACCTCCTTTTTTGGGACATATTTGACAGTACTTTAAAGGTCAGCTACAATGTGTCCGTTGGGATGTTGACCTTGCCCTCCTCCTCCTCCACCAGTACCACCGGCTCCAGTGACCCTCTAAGGGCCACTGGCTGTCCTCAAATCTCAGACTTCTTAGAGCTCTCAGGTGAGCTCTGTAACATACAATGGGGAGGGATGTCAGTTATTTGTAGTTTTCTGTGTCCCCTATATCATTAGTGTGAAAGTTGGAATACGTACTCCATAACACTTTACAGTGCTATTGCCAATGTGGCCATTTGGGTGTTGGCCTTGCCCTCCTCCTCCTCCTCCTCCACCAACACCACCAGCTCCAGTGGCCCCCTACTCAAATTCTATTCAAATGATTCAGAAATGTATGTTTTATGGACAAACAAACGCTACGCTGGGACATCGAAGCTGATGTTGATGATGATTGCATCTGACCAAAAGCAGGTTGGGAGCAGGAGGCATCATTGCCTGCTGCCTAGACGGCAGTTTGTGAAGCATGCAGCACCGTGGAAGTAGCAGCTGTTTCACTCTGGAACCCAGGCTTTATTCCACCAGCCGACACCGAGGATTTAAAAAAATTCAGTTTCCCCAGGGGGGAATGGTTCAAAGACCATGTAGCACAGCATCAGAAGGTACTCCCAACAGCTCCCAACAGCTTATTTAAAAAAGTGGCAGGATAAGCAACAGGGCATAACATGCCAAGGAGTTTAATACATTCAGTTCCCCTAGGGTGTAGTGGTTCAGACACCATGTAGCAATGCATCACAAGGTACTCCCAACAGCTCCCAAAAGCTTTTTTTTAAAAAAAATTGTTAGCATAAGCAACAGGGAATAACATGCCAAGGAGTTTAATACATTCAGTTTCCCCAGGGGATAATGGTTCAGACACCATGGAGCACTGCATCAGTAGGTACTTCCAACAGCTTTTTTTTAAAAAAATTGGTAGGATAAGCAACAGGGCATAACATGCCAAGAAGTTTAATAAATTAATTTTCTAACACTGCCAAAAGGTGGTGGAAAGCCTCTGTTCCCACAAGCCGATACGGCAACATCTCAAAGGATATCAATCGTGCCATATGTGCAGTTATAGTTTCTGCCCTTGGGTGCGTAACGGGGTATTTTCGCATCTTTTCAAAGGTCTGTGGTATGGACAACTGAACAGAACGATGGGACACCTGAAGTGGATGTGGTCGTTGAGTTTCGCCAACATCAGGTTGTGAGAAGGAGGCATCAGCGCCACCTTCTTGCACACCAGTTTGGGAAGCAGGCAGCCCAAGGAACGTGGCAGTTGTTTCACTCTGAAACTCAGGCTTTATTCCACCAGCTAACATAGAGGATTTAAAAAAAATCAGTTTTCCCAGGGGATAATGGTTCAACACTATGGAGCACTGCATCAGTAGGTACTCCCATCAGCTTTTTTTAAAAAAAAAAAAAATGGTAGGATAAGCAACAGGGCATAGCATGCCAAGGAGTTTAATACATTCAGTTCCCCTAGGGTGTAGTGGTTCAGACACCATGTAGCAAAGCATCACAAGGTACTCCCAACAGCTCCCAACAGCTTTTTTAAAAAACTTTGTAGGATAAGCAACAGGGCATAACATGTCAAGGAGCTAAAAACAATTCTGATTTTGCAGGAGGCGATGTGTAACACACCGTGGAGCACAGTATCAATAAAGAATACAAATAGAGACTGCCTGACCAATTGTTCTAGACAGTGTAGCCTCGACAGTGCTTGTGCAGTGCATAATGTACAAAGGCTTGAAAAATATTGCCCTGGGTGATTGGGCCAAACAATTACATGGCAGCAGCATAACAAGCTATATTAGTCATGCGGTGTCATTAGATGATAGAAGACAAAATAGTCTTGAATGAGAAACAATGGAACTTATTTGAACTTAAGAAATCCAAATTTTGGGGCTACACTTATTGGGTATTGTTAACAGGCGACCTGAGATAATCTGGGGCAATCCATGTATGGTTCATTTTGATCATTGTCAAACTGTCTGCACTTTCCGTGGATAGTCGTGTGCGAGTATCTGTTATTATTGACCCCGCTGATCAAAAAACACGCTCAGACAACACATTCGCAGCAGGGCAAGCCACACTTCCAAAGCGTATAACGCAAGGTCTGGCCAAGTGTTGAGCTTGGAAACCCAATAGTTAAAGGGAACAGTAGACTCTGAAAGCACGCTGATATGGTCACCTACATAGTCCCTCACCATCTTACTTAACTGTTCCCTCCTTGTCATCGTTCCCCCAAACGGTATCTGATTCGCAGTTGACGGTTTGTGGAAAATGGACCAGTTTTGGCACATTAGTCCCCCGCCTGTGTTGCTCCTACTATGCATAGCTTTCTCTTGTAATCTTCTTGCATGACATGTCACGCTACCTTTAACGCCAGCATGATCTGAGGGTAATCGTTTCATCAAATGCTCCACTACAGCCCTCTTGAATGTTTCCGTAGTACAATCCTTATTTGCCTCCACAAGTAGCAAAGCAAATTTGTCTTTGTAGCGTGGGTCAAGGAAGGTACATAACCAGTATTTGTTGTCTGCCAAAATGTGGACTAGCCGACAGTCATGAGAAAGGCAGTGTGACATGAACTGTGCCATGTTTCTCAGACTCCGAACTGGAAACCTTTGTGTGTCACTGCTAAGAATACATTCTGTCTCCCTAAACCTCCTCTCCTCCTCAGTCTCTCTCTCCTCCTCCTCTTCAGGCCATCCATGCTGGACAGCCCTGAAGCCTGGGTTGTCAATCCCTTGGTTACCAGCTTCAAAGCATTCCTGTTCATCATCCTCCTCATCCTCATGATGCTGAGCAAAGGTGGCTTGAACTTGTTGGCAGAGGTTGTGCGGATTACTAGCAACCATTGTGAAGTCTGGATCCACAGACAACTCAGGTGCATGAACACTTTGGTCAGTCAGACCATCCAGAGAGCGTTTCAATAAACAAATCAGTGGAATGGTAATGCTGATAACAGCATCCTCATTGATCACAATGTTGGTACAGTAATCAAAGTTCTCTAAGACCCAACAAATGTCTGCAATCCACACCCACTCAGCAGTACTTATGTCTGGCAGCTACGTCTAATGGGCATGTTACAGCTGGAATTGTGATACTGCCCTCTGCTGCTCATGAATCCTGGCCAATATATTATAGGTTGAATTCCATCTCGTAGGGAGGTCACATATTAGTCTGTGAGAAGGCAAGTGTAAGCGCTGCTGCAGCACTGCCAGGCCAGCAAAAGAGGGAGATGACTTGCGGAAATGGGCGCTAATACGTCGTACCTTGGTAAGTAGGTCTGGTATCCCAGGGAAGTTCTTCAGAAAGTGCTGAACTACAAAATTTACAACGTGGGCCATACAAGGAACGTGTACAAGCTTTCCAAGCTTTAAAGCCGCCACCAGATTACGACCATTATCGCACACTACCATCCCTGGACGGAGGTCCAACGGCTCAAGCCACTCATCTGTCTGCTCAGTTATTGCTTTCAAAAGCTCAGGTGCCGTGTGCGATTTGTCACCGATACAGATGAGATTCAGTAGAGCGTGTTGCCGCTTAGCCGAGGCAGTGCTGCTGAGCTCCTAGCTAGGGAATGATGTCGATACTTGGACACCAGCGGATGTTGAGGAGGATGCACAGGAGCCCGATGAAGAGTAGGAGGAGGAGGGAGTTGTTGCTGTGTAGGAGGCTACTGAAACTGTGATTGAAGTGGGCCCCGCTTTTCTGGGTGTGGGAATTATATGGGATGTTGCCGGCTCAGACTCTTTACCAGCCGCCACCAGGTTCACCCAGTGTGCCGTCAGTGAGATGTAGCTTCCCTGTCCACTTCCGCTTGTCCACGTGTCTGTGGTTAAGTGGACCTTCCCTGTTATGGCATTGGTGAGAGCCCGTTTGATGTTTACAGACACGTGATTGTGGAGCGCGGAGACAGCATAACGAGAAAAATAGTGGCGGCTAGGCACTGAGAACCGATGTTCTAACACTGCCAAAAGGTCACGGAAAGCCTCTGTTCCCACAAGCCGATACGGCAACATCTCAAGGGCTATCAATTGTGCAATGTGTGCAGTTATGATTTTTACCCTTGGGGGCGTAATGCGTTATTTTCACTTCTTTTCGAAGGTCTGTGGTAAGGACAACTGAATGGAACACTGGGACATCGAAGCTGATGTCGTTGATGATTGAGTTTGGCCAACATCAGGTTGGGAAAAGGAGGCATCAGCGCCACCTTCTTGCACACCAGTTTGGGAAGCAGGCAGTCCAGGAGAAGTGGCAGAGTTTTGAGTCTGGAAATCGTGTTTTTCACCTACAGCTGTCAACCACCTAGTGGTGTGCTTGGCTAACATATGGTTTCTCATGCTGGAGGTGCCCAAGCTGTAAGTATTTTTGCCTCTACTAAGCTTGGTCTGACAGATTTGACAAATGGCAACCGTTTGGTCCGAAGAACTCTTGGAAAAAAACTCCCACACAATCGCACCACGGACCCTTGGACTCTGAGATGGCTGAGGTGGTGCACAGACCCTTGGACTCTGAGATGCCACAGGTGGTGGTGTCATGTGCACAGTTGATTGACCTCTGGCAGTGGTCGAAACCCTATGTCTTACAGCCTTTTTGCAGACTATGGGTACATGCTCTTTTTTTCCAGGGACTTCCTAAATTCCTATATATAAAAGCACATCTTTATTTCATATTCTTTTAAAAATAAAGTCACAAACAATTGCACACCGTCAACACATAACCCGATAGGACCAGGACCACAAAGAGCGTTAGTCAAATATAGATACTTGAATAAAGATATTTCATTGGGATAATAAACCAATATTCATTAATAATAGATTCTAGGAGGACCCACAAAATCATAGCTGCAGCAGAAGGATGATCCAACGGACCAAGGGGATCACTTCAGTCTTATGCAGATCATATAATTATAACCAGGAAGTCATTCAAGTGAGCAAACAGTCACATAATCGTATTGGCGTGGGAATTTTTGAATATTGGAGAGAATAAGCAGAATGGCGGTGTTCTCTTGAAAACGTCTGAGATAAGTACTATTTTTTTCTGGTATCATATTTATCATCCTATGTATCCTGATCAATAAGGAGGGAGATATAGGGATAGATACCGAGGGACAGCCACCGAGGAATGGGGGCACCAATTTACATTTAGGGTGCGTGTAACATCAGTTATATCACCATTGCTAGGTAGCGGAGAGAACTAGCGAGGGTCCTCCTAGAATCTATTATTAATGAATATTGGTTTATTACCCAAATGAAATATCTTAATTCAAGTATCTATATTTGACTAACGCTCTTTGTAGTCCTGGTCCTATTGGGTTATGTGCTCACGGTGTGGGATTGTTTTTGACTTTGTTTTTAAAAGAATATGAAATAAAGATGTGCTTTTATATATAGGAATTGAGGTAGTCCCTGGATAAAAACTGATTTAACAACCTTACAGTATATGATTTTCTTTTTCTGGTTGTTATACTATGGGTACATGCTCCTCTACACTGCTGCTCTCGCAATCCATGCCACCAGTCCATTTTGGATCAGTCACCTCCTCATCAGCCAGGTCGTCTTTAAATTCCTGAAGGTCAATATCTTCGGGAATGGAGGTTTCAGGCTGACCTGAGGGCAACTGTGTCTCATATTCCTCCAACACTTCCACCTGATTGCCCAGCATGTCACAGCCAACAACATGGCTTTCTTCTGGCCTTGGGTGCTCAAAGATCTGTGCAACACTGCACACCACGGCCTCACCTGCGTTGGTGGTGTTGTGCGGTGAGAGGCAAGAAAGGTCAAAGGGTCCCGTAAACAGTTCCTCAGAGTAACCTGCTTTGGAGTCATATGTTTCCTTAGAATACTGATGTTGTGAGGAAAGAGGACCAGGCTGAGGATTCGATGGACCAGCCTCTGGGCTACTCAAGTCTGTCTGTGTTGACCCTTGGGATTTGATACTCCACAAGTAACTGGAGGCATTTTCTGCTAGCCAACTCGTTACCTGTTCGCACTGTTCAAGGCACAAGAGTGCTTTCCCACATGGAGAAGAAAATTGGGATAGGAAGACAGAGGATGATAAAGCAGGAACCTTTTTCTTTGGCTCAATCACACTGCTTTGGCGACAACCACTGTCACTACCACCTCGTCCAGTGCCCTTACCCCCTCTTTTTGCCATTTTTTTGGTTTGATTATTTGAAGGTGGATACTGTAGCGTGACCGTTTCTACAGGCAGTGGAACAACACTTATGCCGGGTTGTTAAACTTGTGTTAATAGTTCGCACGATAGCTGTTTCTGTAAGTCTAAAAACCAAAAGGTACCTTTATTGGACAAACTACCACTTGGAGGAGTCGACAAAGATGTTGTGAATGTCTTTCAGCCCCAAAAGAAAACAGGGTTTGACAAAACTTTTATTTTAGTATTGGTTTTTGGCACTCAAACTGTGTTTTAGTAAGAGCAACCCACTACTAACTAGTTCTGTAAAATATGAAGCCCCCAAAATTACACTAGGTGGCTGATAGGAAGGTACTGGCCTTGAGGCACAAATAGTTCCAATGACACCAAGTATCAATAAAAATTGGGTAACACTAAGGAGGGCTTTGCACACTACGACATCGCAGGTGCGATATCGGTGGGCTCAAATCGAAAGTGATGCACATCCGGCGTCGCAGTCGATATCGTAGTGTTTAAATCCTTTTTGATATGATTAACGAGCGCAGAAGTGTCGTTATTGTATCATCGGTGTAGGGTCTGACATTTCCATTATTTGGCAGCAGCGACAGGTACGATGTTGTTCCTCGTTCCTGCGGCAGCACACATCGCTGTGTGAGAAGCCGCAGGAGCGAGGAACATCTCCTACCTGCGCCACCGCGTCTCACGCCGGCAATGCGGAAGGACGAAGGTGGGCGGGATGTTTACGTCCCGCTCATCTCCGCCCCTCCGCTTCTATTGGCCGCCTGCCGTGTGATGTCGCTGTGACGCCACACAACCCGCCCCCTTAGTACGGAGGCGGTTCGCCGGCCAGAGCGACGTCGCAGGGCAGGTGAGTGCATGGAAAGCTGGCGTAGCGATAATGTTCGCTACGGCAGCAATCACAAGATATCGTACCTGCGACAGGGGCGGGGACTATCGCTGCAGCGTTGGTAACACATTGTTACCGATGTCGCAGCATGCAAAGTACCCCTAAAACTGTGTGTTAGTTGCAGCAACCCATTATCTAAGTTCTGTAAGATATGAAGCCCCCAAAAGTATGCTAGGTTGCTTCTAGGAAGGTACTAGCCTTGAGGCACAAGTAGTGCCCCTGACACCAAGTATTGATAAAAATTGGGTAACACTGAGACTGTGTTTTAATAAGACCAAACCACTATGTAGGTTCTGTATGATATGAAGCCCCCAAAACTATGCAAGGTTGTTGCTAGGAAGGTACTGGCCTTGAGGCACAAGTAGTGCCCCTGACACCAAGTATTAATAAAAATTGGGTAACACTAAGACCCCCTTAACACGCATGTGCCCCCGGTACGTGTTAGGTCCATTCCTGCACGTACCGGAGACACGGGCACACGTACTCTAATGTTAATCAATGTATTGAGTTACACATTCGTTTTTCCATACAGTGCATGTGTCTGTGTGCGTGATACGTTTGTTGGTGCATTAAACACAGAAACATGTCCGTTTTTCTTCGGCATCACGGGTGTCACACGGAACGCAAACGGACCACATGGAGGTCTTCCATGTGAAACGTGCGGGAGAAAACACACGTCTGAGGAAAAAAAACCAAAACTTTACTCACCTTCTCCAGCCCTCCTGTCTCTGCCGCTGCTGTCACTTGCTGCCGACTGCCGCTCATTATGCTCATTGAATATTCACTTCACTGCGGCCGGAAGCAACAGCAGCGGGGAGTTGGCAGGGCTGTAGACCAAAGATCAGAACCATGGACAACGACGCCAGGGACAGGGGAGTTGAAAGTTCCCGTTCTCCGTGTATTATCACGGATAACACACGGAGAACACACGTAGCCCATAAACACTAGTCACAGAGGGCAAAACGCACCTCTGACACGTCCGTGAAAAACGTGCATGGTTTTTCATGGACATGTGAAGGGGGCCTTAAGGTCCAGTCACACTAAGCAACTTACCAGCGATCCCAACAACGATAGGGATCGCTGGTAAGTTGCTAGGAGGTTGCTGGTGAGATGTCACACTGCGACGCTCCAGCGATCCCACCAGCAACCTGACCTGGCAGGAATCGCTGCAGCGTCGCTACACGAGTTGCTGGTGAGCTCACCAGCAACCAGTTACCAGCCCCCAGCGCCGCGTGGAAGATGCTGCGCTTGGTAACTAAGGTAAATATCGGGTAACCAACCCGATATTTACCTTGGTTACCAGTGCATGGAGCTACAGAACAGAGCAGAGAACAGGGAGCAGCGCACACTGAGCGCTGGCTCCCTGCTCTCCTAGTTACAGCACACATCGGGTTAATTACCCGATGTGTGCTGCAGCTAAATGTGCACAGAGCAGGGAGCAGCGCACAATGCTTAGCGCTGGCTCCCTGCTCTCCTAGCTACAGCACACATCGGGTTAATTAACCCGATGTGTCCTGCAGCTACATGTGCACAGAGCAGGAGCCGGCACTGACAGTGAGAGCGGCGGAGGCTGGTATCAAAGGTAAATATCGGGTAACCAAGGACAGGGCTTCTTGGTTACCCGATGTTTACATTGGTTACCAGCCTCTGCAGAAGCCGGCTCCTGCTGCCTGCACATTTAGTTGTTGCTGTCTCGCTGTCACACACAGCGATCTGTGCTTCACAGCAGGACAGCAACAACTAAAAAATGGCCCAGGACATTCAGCAACAACCAACTACCTCACAGCAGGGGCCAGGTTGTTGCTGGATGTCACACACAGCAACATCGCTAGCAACGTCACAAAAGTTGTTCGTTAGCAGCAATGTTGCTAGCGATGTTGCTTAGTGTGACGGGGCCTTAAGACTGTGTGTTAGTTGTAGCAAGTCACTATCTAAGTTCTGTAAGACATGAAGCCCCTCAAAGTATGCTAAGTTGCTGATAGGAAGGTACTGGCCTTGAAGCAGAAGTAGTGCCCCACACACTTAGAATTAATAAAAATTGGGTAACACTCAGACTGTGAATTGAGATGGTGGCTGACAGGCACTATACACCTGAACCCATTGTTTATAAAATTTTGGGACCTTTTTTTTTGCAAGTTGTAATACCTATTGCTAGTATAACAGACACAAGGGATATAGCGGTGCTGGGATTGTTGATCATTAGTAGCAGATGTCAGGACAGCATTAAATCTCTCCCTGCCTGTGAATAAGCTCTCCCTATATAACACACTGCAGTAACAGACCGTATGCACCACTAATAAGAGGATTTTTTTTTTTGCAGCTTTAAAACAGGAACGGCTGTCACCTGACTAAGCAATGCAGTAACACTGTCCCTATACCTTGTTCTATGATTTACACAGCTGCTAGCACACAGTGGACACTGTATTCAGCCCTTATAAGGACTATTTTGGATTCTGCAGCAGGAACACTATCTCATAGAACGCACTGTCCCTATACCTGTTTCTATGATTTACACAGTCGCTAGCAGCTAATGCTAAATATCTTCAGCCCTTAGAAGGAATTTTTTGGATTGTGCAGCAGGAGCACTATCTCATAGAACGCACTGCACTTTCCCTATACCTGTTTCTATGATTTACACAGTCGCTAGCAGCTAATGCTAAATATCTTCAGCCGTTAGAAGGACTAGTATTAATTGGCTGGAAAAATGCTGTACCGCACACAGTACAGTCTAGCTACACCGGCAGATCCAGAATGAATGCGTGCACACAAAATGGTGGCAGCCTTATATAGCCCCTATGACGCTGTGCGGCCCAACCAATCACAGTAACACCACAACAAAGATGGCTGCGGCGTTACTGTGAGGGCAAGCAACGTCAGATGTGTTCATTGGCTGGAAAAAGGCGCCAGGAAGTCCAGAAATGAAAATGAAAGTATCGGAGCGAATACCATATTAGCCGTCGGATAGCGAATACCTCGAATACATACCCCATTATCCATCGGATACAGAATAGTGGTGAATACATTCGCTCATCCATAATCACCAGGCTACAATTTGCCTACTTTGGACACATAATAGGAAGAGAGCAATCACTGGAGAAGGACATCATGGTGGGAAAAATAGAATGAACAAAGCGAAGAGGAAGACTATCAACCCTATGGCTTCATACTATCAAGATAACACTGTAGAAGACCCTGGTGGACCTGTCTAGGCTTAAACAAGATCAATCTTCCAACAGAGCATTCATCCATGAAGTCGCCATTGCTCGAGATCGAGCTGAAGGCTATTAAATATCAATAACAATTTAATCACTTAGCAATTTATATAAAGCAAATGCTTACACATGGCGCTGCACTATAGTCATTTGGTACTCCTTATTAGCAGTTTATTCATATATCATCTTTTTCTTCTGTATAAATATATAGTATGTATATAGTGCTTAGCATAAAGGAGTGATGTGTTAGAAAATCTTTTGTTTCCTTTCAGTATCAATATTTCCCACGGTATAACATTCTACAAAATAGTCACACAAATATGGACCAGTGATTGCAAACATGATTGGTTATTTTCCACACGTAAAAAAGGAATTTTCCTAACATCTTCATTCAAGACGTTGTTGCAAAAAATGAATACACTGCAATGAAAGTCTGGAGCAAAGCTAAAATGTATACCAAAATTCAAATTTTACAAAAATTCAACTACACAAAGTTTAATTATTTATTAACTTCTTTCCGCCATGGCCATGGCTTTTGTGCTTTTGTTTTTTCAACCCTTTTTCCAAGAGCCATAACTTTATTTTTTTTAAAATATAACCATAAGAGGCCTTGTATTTTGCAAAATGAGTTGTAATTTTCCGTTACATCATTATTTTTGCCACATATTGTACTGGAAAGCAGGAAACAAATTGCAAGTGCGGCGAAATTCAAAAAATAGATTAATTCCACAATGTTTTTTAATTTTTTTATTTACCATGTTAACTATATGGTAAAACTGGCCTGACATTATGATTCCCCAGGTTAGTATGAGTCTGTAGATACCAAACTTGTACAGGTTTTTTTTTTTATTTAAGTGGTGAAAAAAATTCTGAAATTTGTAAAAAATAAACCTAAATATGGCGCTTTTGTTGCTATGTTCTAAGACCCGTAACATTCTCATTTTTAGGGATCTGGGGCTCTGTAAGGGCTTATTTTTTGAGCCTGGAGCTGATGTTTTTAATTATACTCTTTGGGATAGATGTGATGTTTTCATTGCTTCTTATTGCATTTATTGCAACGTTGCGGTGACCAAAAAAACGTAATCCTGGCATTTTGGTTTTGTTTCTCATCACCTCCTTTACCAATTGGATTAATTGATTTTATATTTTGATAGATCACACATTTATGAACACAGCAACACCAAATATCTGTTTATTTTTGCTTTATTTTCATTGGTTGAAAAACGGGTGATTTGAGCTGTTGTGCTTTTTTTAATTTCTTTCATATGTTTCAAAACATTTTTCTACTGTTTATTGTTTTAACTAGTCCTGTTAGGGGACTTGAAGCTGCGATCTTCCAATCACTTGTGCTGTAAAGCAGTGCTATGTACAGCAGAAACATCTGACTTTCTATGAATGCAGGCATGCAGTCGGCATTCACAGGAAGTTCATCATAACAGTGACAGGAGTCATAAGCTGACCTCTGGCTGTCATGATAACCCATCGTCATGGGACCACCAGTTGTAGCAGGGAATGACATATTCCTTGACCATTCATGTTAAATCCACTGTCAGAGATGTAACTAGTTAATAGGTATGGGTGGATGTCCTATCCACCGGTGCCTGTTAGAGGCATATGTTGGCTTATCAGATCAGCCAACATGTGCAGGGAAAGGTGCGGGCTCAGTGTGTGAGCCTGCATCAAAGTCAAGGAGCTGATATAGGACATACCGATACATCCTATGTCGGTAAGATGTTAAACAGATGTCCAGCAGACAGTTGCCTATAAAAGAGTGTAACATACCTGGAAAAATCCTTCCTATTTCAAGCTGTCAGCAATGGCCCCACATGGTAGAGAAATATCACAAGACTTGAGAAAGAAAATAATTCCTTTACACAAGAAAGGTGGCTGAATAGAAAATTGAGATAAACATTTTTTAAGCTCATACCTCAGGAACAATAAGGTCAATTACAAAACAGAAAAAAAACAAACAAACATGGTAATCGGCTTTTCAACTCGCCTTAGGGTGTAACCAGATTAAAAGGTATAACATCATGAAAGGTCCTATTTAAAAGTTAGGGGTACTTTTCACATAGTGAGATCGCTAGCGAGATCGCTGCTGAGTCACAGGTTTTGTGACGCACCAGTGACCTCATCAGTGATCTTGCTGTGTGTGACACTAAGCAGTGACCTGGCCCCTGCTGTGGAATCGCTGATCGCTACACACAGCTTTGGTTCATTGTTTGCTCGTTGCTCTCCTGCTGTGAAGCCCACATCGCTGTGTTTGACAGCGAGAGAACAACGATCTGAATGTGCAGGGAGCGGCTTCTGCTGACGCTGGTAACCAAGGTACACATCGGGTAACCAAGCAAAGGCTTTGCTTGGTTACCCGATATTTACCTTTGTTACCAAAGTCCGCAGCTGCTAGAAGCCGGCCGGCTGCCTGCTCCCTGTACACGTAGCCAAGGTACACATCGGGTAACTAAGCGAAGCGCTTTGCTTAGTAACCCAATGTGTACCCTGGCTACGAGTGCAGGGAGCCAGCGCTAAGCGGTGTGCGTAACCAGTGTAAATATCGGGTAACCAAGCAAAGCATTTTGCTTAGTTACCTGATATTTACCTTGGTTACCAAGCGCAGCATCGTTTCCACGAGTCGCTGCTGGCTGGTGGCTGGTCACTGGTGAGATCTGCCTGATTGACAGCTCACCAGTGACCATGTAGTGACAGACCAGCGATCCTGACCAGGTCATATCATGGTCGGAATCGCTGGTACGTCGTTTGGTGAGACGGTACCCTTAATTTAACAGGTTTTGTATATTAATGCCATGGCAACAGGGTTTATGTTGCCCCGAATATGGACTTGCACAAATCTCCTGCGTTTCATCATTTGTCCATTCCATAATGGAACACCGAATTTGTTACCTTGTACTTTGGGTGAAACGCACGTCACTGATTAATATACAGAGTCAGCAAAAATGAGTACACCCCCTTTTGAAAAGTAAGATTTTAATCAATATGTCTTTGAATACAAGAACAATTTCAAATTTTGACAAGCATTTGATTAAAACATTTATTAAGCCATAACATGATAGTAATATTAATAATGTAGCTTTTATTATAAAATCTTCAGTTTTACTTAAATTAGTTGTAAAAATAAATACACCCAACATCAAAAACTACTACAACTAGTACTTTTGTATGACCTTCATGATTTGTAAGGTTAGCATCAAGTCTTCTAAGCATAGAATGAACAAGTTAGAAATATTGTAACACCTATTTTTATCCATTCATAACAAATAAATTCTATACATTATATGAACAACCCCAATAATGGTTGCATTGAAAGGTTTTCACGACACCTATTTCAGATAGATGTATCAAATCAAGAACACAGCCATGCACCTCCATAGAGTAAACGACAACTATGCAACAAAGCGGTAGGACACACAAATGCATAAAATGGGGCCACCAGTTCTTCAGTAACGGAATTTGATGTTGAAAAACTCCCTGCAGATTTACACGTTTCCTTTGAGTGAAATCAGTAGTATTTGGTATCTTCATAAAATAGACTTCCATAGTCATCCAGATTACCATATTCAATGGCAAGTGAAATTGGAGAGTTGTTCAGAACACCGCCACAGAACTCTAAAGGGTGCTTTACACGCTACAACATCGCTAGCTAGCGATGTCACGAGCGTTAGCTTCCGCCCACGTCGCTGTTTCTTCATGGGGGTGATCGCTGCCGTAGCGAACTGTGACGCCCTGAACTAGCCAGGTAGTCACAGATAAACCCCCACATTACACCTGTCCCCCAATAAGGTAACACCAGCCAACCATAAAAACCTAGTCACCTCCCTCAGAGCTTAATGGGCACACCAGGGGGCGGAGTCAGGCAGCTGGCCACGCCCATCGAGGGGTCCAGAAGGCCTCAGGCAGGAAACCAGTAGTCAGTTTGAGTCAGAGAGTGAGGAGTGAAGGAGTCTGACAGGTGCCGGGGTTGGAGCCCGGGCACCTTTGGCTAGGAGGCAGACAGTGGCCTTAGCCTGCAGGAGCCAGGAAGACAGCTCGGTGGAACCGTGGTGGACCGGGACAGGGTAGTGGCCCGCCGGTACCAACCCGGGGAACCGACTCGGAAACCGGAGCACACAGGGGGGGTACTCAGACCCTGAAACGAGGTCCAGAACCCACTGGACTAAGTTAATTGACTGATTGTGGTCTGGACTATAAGTCCTTTCCCACCCAAGTCCTTACTGAAGACAACAGCCCACCGAGGGGGATAGAAAGCCACCGCACAGGCAGAGAGATCCCATGTGCCAGCATCTGCGGGCAAAAGGGCTCTCCCGACATACATACAACCAGGGAGCGGACTCCCAACGCTGAAGCGCAGGCAGCCCAAATACACTACACTGTGCAGGAGAAAGGCCAAGACCACCAAACCGGGTGGCGGACCAGACGCAGCCGGCTGCGGGCACGACCACTATCAACTTTGTTCACCAGAGACTGGTGTGTGTCAATAACAGTGAGTACAACAGTGCCATCTGGCCGCGCACCGCCCTGCACCGCCCAGCTACTACCCCCAACAGGTCCCGAGCCATCATTCCTGCCCACGGAGGGGTTAACATCTTGCTGCATAACCATCCCCCCCGGGTGCCCCGTAACTGCAGCAGTGGTGTCTACCTTCACCACATCTCGTGGGTGGCGTCACGAACTCAAGCGCGGCTCCGGCAGTGCACCTACCTAACCCCCCACTGAAAGCGCCAGCATCCCCTTTCAGAGCAAAGTGACCCCACGTCCGGAGGCGCTCGAGCCACCCATCAACGAGCCCGGATCTGAGCGGTACAGATCGATTCTTCTGGCGAACAATATCGCTACGGCAGCGTCACACGCACATACCTGCTTAGCGACGTCGCTGGAGACACCGAACAATCTCTCCTTTAAGGGGGAGGTCCGTGCGGCATCACAGCGGCATCACTAAGCGGCCACCCAATAGCAGAGGGGGGCGGAGATGAGCGGATGGAACATGCCGCCCACCTTCTTCCTTCCTCATTGCCGGTGGACGCAGGTTAGGAGATGTTCCTCGTTCCTGCGGTGTCACACATAGCGATGTGTGATGCCGCAGTAACAACGAACAACCAGCGGCATGCACCACCAATATTATGATAAGGAGCGACGTGTCAACGATCAATGATTTTTGACGTTTTTGTGATCGTTGATCGACGCTCCTTTTAGTCACATACAACGATATCGCTAATGGCGCCGGATGTGCGTCACGAACACCGTGACCCCGACGATATATCGTTAGCGATCTCGTTGTGTGTAAAGTACCCTTAAAGCATAGAAAACATTTATCGCTCGAGTGATGAATTACATTTATAGGGAACCTGTCAGGTGCAATATGCAGCCAGCACCATGAGCAGTTCTAGGTGCATATTGCTAATCCCTCCCTAACCGTCCCTGTATACACTAGCATAGATAAAGGGATATTTAGAAAAAGTATTTCTAAAGATGTTTTATCGTATGCTAATGAGCAAGGGGATTAGTCCCAAGGGTGTTATATCCCCGACTAGCTGCCCTCTTAGCATGATAGCACACCCATAGGGGTGTACTAACATGCTATTCAATTCAGCATCACCAGCGTCTGCTGTGACCGCGCTTCTGAATGCTGGGCCCTTCTGGTCATGCGCAGAATGAAGCAGGGTGTATGCATCCCGGCTTCAGAGAGGTTTAGTGCGCATGATTAGAAGTGCTGAGCATTCATAAGAGCGGTCACAGTGAACACAGGTATGCACCGCAACGCTGGTGATGCTGAATTGAATAGCATGTTAGTACACCCCTGTGGATGTGCTGCCATGCTAAGAGGGTGGCTAGTTGGGGGATATAACGCCCTTGTGACCATACCTCCCAACTTTTAAAGAAGGGAAAGAGGGACAAAGTTTGTGGCAATTTTTTAGGCCGCGCCCCTAACCACACCCATTTTACAAACGGCCACACCCATATCCACTCCCCATCTACACCCATCCAGCAAACAAACTGCAGAAGCTGTCCGTGATCGCTCTGAGCCGCCACAGATCAGCAATGTGCAGAACAGGCAGGGAGTTAACTACAGGGTGTGCAGGCGGCTAGGACCCAGGAGGAGAGCTGAACAGGGTGTGCAGGCAGCTAGGACCCAGGAGGAGAGCTGAACAGGGTGTGCAGGCAGCTAGGACCCAGGAGGAGAGCTGAACAGGGTGTGCAGGCAGTTTGGACTCAGGAGGAGAGCTAAACAGGGTGTGCAGGCAGCTAGGACCCAGGAGAAGAGCTGAACAGGGTGTGCAGGCAGCTAGGATCCAGGAGGAGAGCTGAACAGGGTGTGCAGGCAGCTAGGACCCAGGAGGAGGGCTGAACAGGGTGTGCAGGCAGCTAGGACCTAGGAGAGCTGAACAGGGTGTGCAGGTTTTTGCTGTGCGGCACAATCAGGCGCCTTGCGGGAAAAATGCATCTGGGTTTTTTTTTTGACGCCGGGTGTGGTTTTTCCTCATAGACTTTTATTAGCGCCGGATTGTGCCATATGTACTTGCGTTTGATCCGGTTTTTGCCTGATGCGGCAAAAAACGTTACTCCGGCGGCCGCACAGGACGCAGAGAGGAACGTTTTTTTCTCCGCGGCAAAAAAATGCATAGCTCCGGGTGCGGCACTGTGCGGCATGGTGCATAATGAAAGTCTACGCGAGCCGGATTCGGTGTCATGCTTCAAACGCCGGAAGCATGTACCGTATCCGGTTTTTACTTCTGAGCATGCCCAGAAGTGATATAAATTCATTGCTTGTCAGAAAATCAATCACTCACTCTTAAACTCTCTCACTCACTGACTGACTCACTGACTTATTCACTCACTCTCACCCACTCACCGATCACTGTCGCAGGGCTGCACGGCTGTCACACTGCTCCGGCGGCTTCTCCTGATTTGAAAATGCTGGCCGCTCATTATTCAATCTCGTATTCTCTGCTTTCCCCGCACACCGGCGCCTATGATTAGTTGCAGGCAGACACGCCCCCACGCTGAGTGACAGCTGCCTCACTGCAACCAATCACAGCAGCCGGTGGGCGGGTCTATATTGTGCAGTAAAATAAATAAATAATTAAAAGAAAAACGGCGTGCGGTTCCCCCCCAATTTTGATACCAGCTAAGATAAAGCCACACGGCTGAAGGCTGGTATTCTCAGGATGGGGAGCTCTACGTTATGGGGAGCCCCCCAGCCTACAAATATCAGCCAGCAGCCGCCCGGAATTGCCGCATCCATTAGATGCGACAGTCCAGGGACTCTACCCGGCTCTTCCTGAATTGCCCTGGTGCGGTGGCAATCGGGGTAATAAGGGGTTAATCATGGCAGGCGTCTATGAGACACCCCCAATGATTAACCTGTAAGTGAAAGTAAATAAACACATACACCCAAAAAAATCCTTTATTTGGAATAAAAGGCAAAAAACACCCTCTTTCACCATTTTATTAAAATCCCCAAATACCCCTCCAGGTCCGACGTAATCCACAGAGGTCCCACGACGATTTCAGCTCTGCTACATGAAGCTGACAGCAAAGGCAGTAGAACACCGCCTCTCTCTATCAGCTCCACACAGCAACTGAAGAGAGTCGCGCTGTCAGCGGTGACGTCACTGAGGTAATGCCGGGTTGTGTGCGGTGATGATGCGTGCAGGGTAGTGCCGGTGTGTGTGGTAATAATGCGTGTGGTAGTGCAGGGGTGTGCGGTGATGATGCGTGCTGGGTAGTGCCTGCATGTGCGGTGATGATGTGTGCTGGGTAGTGCCTGCGTGTGCGGTGATGATGCGTTCTGGGTAGTGCCGGCGTGTGCGGTGATGATGCATGCGGTAGTGCAGGGGTGTGCGGTGATGATGCGTGCTGGGTAGTGCCTACGTGTGCGGTGATGATGTGTGCTGAGTAGTGCCTGCGTGTGCGGTGATGATGCGTGCTGGGTAGTGCAGGGGTGTGCGGTGATGATGCGTCCGGTAGTGCAGGGGTGTGCAGTGATGATGCGTCCGGTAGTGCAGGGGTGTGCGGTGATGATGCGTGCTGGGTAGTGCCTGCGTGTGCGGTGATGATGCGTGCTGGGTAGTGCCGGCGTGTGCGGTGATGATGCGTGCTGGGTAGTGCCGGCGTGTGCGGTGATGATGCGTGCTGGGTAGTGCCGGCATGTGCGGTGATGATGCGTGCTGGCGTGTGCGGTGATGATGCGTGCTGGGTAGTGCTGGCGTGTGCGGTGATGATGCGTGCTGGGTAGTGCAGGGGTGTGCGGTGATGATGCGTGCGGTAGTGCAGGGGTGTGCGGTGATGATGCGTCCGGTAGTGCAGGGGTGTGCGGTGATGATGCGTGCTGGGTAGTGCCTGCGTGTGTGGTGATGATGCGTGCTGGGTAGTGCCGGCGTGTGCGGTGATGATGCGTGCTAGGTAGTGCCGGCATGTGCGGTGATGATGCGTGCTGGCGTGTGCGGTGATGATGCATGCTGGGTAGTGCTGGCGTGTGCGGTGATGATGCGTGCTGGGTAGTGCTGGCGTGTGCGGTGATGATGCGTGCTGGCGTGTGCGGTGATGATGCGTGCGAGGTAGTGCCTGCGTGTGTGCGTGTGGGGTCTCTCTCAGCATAAAAAAAACAAAAACCGGATCCGTTGCATCAGGCACAAAGCAGATTGTGCCTGATTGGGAAAAAACTGATGTGTGAACAGCAGCTCTGCCAGGCAGGGGGATCAGTGGTCGGTAGCTGATGGAAGCATTGGCAATGCTTCTATCTTTGCATATTACCGTCCAGTGCTGTGCACCTGCAGGAGAGGACACAAGTAGTAAGTACACTGTCCTCTCCCCAATGTCCTGATCTACCGTGGTGTGCCTGCAGCATTGAGAAGCAAACACTGTTTGATTCTCAATGCTGCAGGGCAGGCACACACGATAGATAAGGACACAGGGAGTCAGAGAAACAGAGGATCTCACGCTCCGGCCGGGGGGGGGGAAATCAGCTCTGGGGAGATTCAGTTTACATACCTTAGCAGCAGCACAGAGCAGACAGAGACTAGTTTCGGGCACCGCGCTCCTCTCTGTTATGCCACGTCACGTGTTAGGATGGTAGGAGGGAAAAGCAGGGAGGCGGGGAGAGAGTTGGTGGGCGGAGCCCGGGATACGGCCCTCTCGCCCGTGGCAACGGGACAAACAATGCAAAGTGTGATAGTCCCGCTGTATCCGGGACGGTTGGGAGGTATGCTTGTGACTAGTCCCCTCGATCATTAGCATATCATATGGAATCTTTACAAATACTTTTTTTATAGATCTCTTTATCTATTCTAGTGTATACAGGGACGGTTAGGCAGGGATTAGCAATATACACCCAGAACTGCTTGTGGTTCTCACTGCATATTGCACCTGACAGGTTCCCTTTAATTACCTTTTTGGAAATGGTAAAAAGAGGTTTTAAGGATGCCTGGAGAATGCTTCCTGTCTGGGCAGATACTGCCACTGTACAAAGTGGTTGAACAGGGATAATGGTAGGGGGTTGTTTTTGAAGGTTTGGACTAAGCTGCTGTTATTTGTGCCATTATTTTATTTGGGCTGTGATAATGTATATTCACCATATATTCCTTTATATGTTCTTGTATTTACTGAGAATTGGTCAATGTAAAATAAAATCAGACATATCACCCTTTTATATGAAGGAGGAATATTTTCAGGATATTTGATATATCGTAGGACTAGGTCATATGAAAAGGCTTGTTAGAAGACCACTTTTGACTTTTAGGATTGCTACTTCCAATAGATGGCGCTAGAGTTTGTCTCCTTTCCTGTAGATACAATCAGGATATTTATAGAATTTTATCTTTTGAGAACTTTTGGAATATTTGGAGAATTTGAATATTTTGGAATTTATTTTAAATTGCATTTATTTACCCTATTTTTATAAGCCATATTACCTAAAATGGATATTCCAATGGCATGCTAGTAAATCCTATTTGCGTACCAGAAAATGAACTATTTTTTCACCAGCGTGCTGGACCAAAGATTCATTCATTTTTGGTTTGGATGTCTATTTTTATCATGAATGTGGCATCTGTTTTTTTCCAATGAAAGAAAAAAAATTCCAAAGGTTTCCTACAGAAAAAACAGGCAGTACTTGGATTAGATATGGACGGCATTCAGGTGCTAACAATTGTTTCATGGACCATTTGACTTGCATTGGCACGTTTGGTCTTTGAGTTGGATTAAAAATGGACATGTCTTTCCTTTTAGGCTAGGGCCCCACTTTGCTTTTTATCTGCTTTTTACCTGCTTTTTTCGCTGCTTTTTCAACTGCAGCGTTTGATGCCAAAATGGATGTGTTCTGCTTTTCAAGCTTAGTCTATGGGCATTTGGGTTTCTAAACCCCACTATGCAGTTCAAACTGTAGCCTTTTTGTGGCAGAAATTTGGACAAAACTCTGCTTTTCAAAGAAGCAACATGTCAATTGTTTTTGCCATTTGAGTTTTGAAATGCAAAGCAGTTTTTGCCCAAATTTCTGCCACAAAAAGGCTGCAGTTTGAACTGCATAGTGGGGTTTAGAAACCCAAATTCCCATAGACTAAGCTTGAAAAGCAGAACACATCCATTTTGGCATTAAACGCTGCAGTTGAAAAAGCAGAAAAAAAGCAGGTAAAAAGCAAAGTGGGGCCCTAGCCTTATTCTTTTTTTTAGCCAGTCAGTGAGTGAGATTTTAGGACACAGGTGGCAAATGAATGTGGTGAGACTAAATAGTGTAAACTGCACCTGTCACATTGAAGATGTTGTCTAATTTGTTGTCCAAGCTTTTGTCAGCAGGTTACAGAGCAGAAAGAATTGTACAGGCCTATTTATAATTCATCCATTTATGCTTAGGTTGTATTGTTTCTTTATTTCTACTTAGCTGAGGTTTTTGTTACTAACTAAAGGCTGTATCTGTAGACACCAGAAGAGGCTGTCAATCACTTCTAGAACCACCCATTGGACATCTAAAGAGGGCTTTACACGCTGCGACATCACTAGCTGTATTGCAAATATAAAAATGGCTATTTTTTGAGTTTATACATTGTTATACGATAACATATTGTTTAATCAGACAGACAATGGTTCATGGTTACAAAATCTTGTGTATCCTTAAGGGTTTCTGTGTGATTGTCTTGAATATACAGGCAGACAATATACCATTGTAGGAGAATCCTTATGATTTACTTTAGTTCAACAATCTGATGTTTTATGGGTTTGCTATATACACAGACAGACAATATGTCCATTTACCTAGCTCAAATACCTGATGTGTATTCTTGGGAGATTTGAATGTCTGTGGGTTTATTACCCCATTGTCTGATGTGTGGTGTATCTCTGATTCATCTATGCCCAATGACTGGCCATCAAAGGGCATGGATCAATAAGACTACAACACATTAACTTTAAGGTTTGTAATTATTGTTCAAGCCTCTATAAGATCAGAGAAATATAGCACAGACAGAAGCTCGTGTTTGCTGCACCGTGAGACGTCCGGTCAGTGATGTCCAGGAGTCCTCTGTCTATGTCATGCTTCTCTGACCTCCAGGCAGATGATGTCCAAAACTCCTTGGTGATGTAAGTATTTAACTGTACTTAACCTTTGTATGTTCAATATACAAAAGTGTATGCAATATCATACTTTTCCTTTAAGTTTGTATTTCATATTAACCTTTATAATAAAATTACTTAATTGCCTTCTTTAAAGCCGTATCTGAACCTTAGTGCTAAAAATATTAGCAAAACACTAGCCGATGCTAGCAATGCCGAGCGCGATAGTACCCGCCCCCGTTGCACGGCCGATATGTGGTGATTGCTGCCGTAGCGAACATTATCGCTACGGCAGCGTCACACGCACATACCTGCTCTGCAACGTTGCTGTGACCGGCGAACCGCCTCCTTTCTAAGGGGGCGGTTCGTTCAGCATCATAGCGACGTCACAGCAGCGTCACTGAACCGCCGCCCAATAGAAAAGGAGGGGAGGAGATGAGCGGCCAGGACATCCCGCCCACCTCCTTCCTTCCTCCTTTTCCTCCGCAGGTAAGGAGATGTTTGTCGTTCCAGCGGCATCACACACAGCGATGTGTGATGCTGCAGGAATGAAAAACAACATCATACCTGTCGTTGCAGCGATATTATGGAAATGAACGACGTGACAACGAGCAATGTTTTTTGACGTTTTTGTGCTAGTTGATCGTCGCTCATTTGCGTTACACGCTGCGATGTCGGTAACAGCGCCGGATGTGCGTCACTACCAATGTGACCCCGACGATATCTCGTTGCCGATGTCGCAACGTGTAAACCCCGCTTAAGCCCAGAAGGAGTAGGATTTTAATTGGACAACTCCATGCTATACTGAAGCTTTTCCCACAAAACTCTGCACTTATCTGCCCAGCTCCTCTGTCCCTATATTATGTCTTAACAGCTTGCATAATGTGGTATGCTCGAAGTAGGAGCCATGACACCAGTGTACACATCTTAACACTTTCCTATTGTGTTACTTTTCTGATTTACCTTAATCATATCTGATCATTTCTTTTATTATACTTGTGCTTTACATTTGTGCCTTCGGTAAAGATTTCATGAGTAAAGCTCATCTGTCTTTTTTTCAATATAAGAAATAATGGGAAAAACGGTTAAACTGCTTACAGGTTATAGCTCAGCATTACATTAAATCACATTTAGGTAGGCTTGAATTATATTTTTGGAATAATTTAGCTATTTTTTTTAGGAATCTGTGTCATGCGTGTTACATAGCAATGACTGAGTTAATAATAAGGCATAGGCGAAAACACTGCTTCCTTGTATCATTTTTTTCCCGAGGAACAAGGAGGGTCTGTCTGGTGCTTGCCGAGGGATTAACAGTAACAGTCAGGTAACTCTCCAGGAAAGACTCACTCTCAAATATTGAAATCTCGCATATCTATAAGGAATACTTAAATGTGGTGCTCAGTATTTGTGAATGTCCAGCAGCCAGTAATACACAATGCTACATGAAATATTTTACTAGCCTTAAACTTAAGACGTAAAAAGTTCTTTATTTCCAGTCATCTGTGATGTGTCTCATAGTTCAGACTGAGAGCAAAACAAAGTTCTGCTATATATTTCTTTAATTAGACAGACTATTTATATACCGTATATTAGTAGGCTGCCCAGTGTTTTATTTTATTCCATATGAAATGTTTATGAAGCTTGCCTATCATTTTTCTTGTAATAATTAAAAGCAATAAACTGCATGTATTAACTATAACATTGTTTGTTAAAATGCAAGAATGGGCCCAGCAAGTTGTAGAATAGAAGCTTCTAGTGGTGACAAGAACAGGATGATAAAGATTGATCAATACCCGATCTCTAAAATAGAGATTTGATAATAATATTAATTAATAATTGCAGTCAGAGCCTCATTATTCCAGCCAAGCTCATAGGCGAGCATGCGGACGCATACGACATACTGACTGACCGTGAGAGTACCTTGGTGCAATCTAAGGAATGATGATGCTGCAGAGGTGGTTCATCAAGGCTTACCAAACACCTTGCAAAAGATCTCTAGAAAGACCTGGATGTTGGTAGTAACCAGATCATCTCTTTCCCATAATGGATTTATCCAGTCTAATGCTTCTCCCTCCAGATGGGACATTAGGAAGGCCATTTTAGCTTTATCAGAGAAGAAGAGATGGGGAAGCAACCTGAAGTGCAGGGAACACTGGTTAAGGAAACCTCTACATAGCTTTTGATTGCCATTATACAGAGGAGGAGGTGAGAGATGGAGTTTAGACACAAAGGCGGGACTGGCTACTAGCTCTGGAAATGTGCTCTGATCCGGATGTGGAGTGATGGCTGCTTGAAGGATGTTCAGATGGACACCATGACATGACATGAAGGCCAGCATGCAGGTCTCAGTATCGCATTTTCAGACCAGCTCTTGATATACACCAGCCAATTGGGAAACTTGTGAGCTATTGGGATCCATGACTTGTTTAATCTGTCACACCCTAGTTACTGGACTGGATGGAAGTGGGTCTACTGGACCAAACTACCGTTCACTGACTTGAAGGAGCAGACCTGGGCGGCTACCGAGTCTTCACTACTAACACCGGAGGTGGCAGCAGGTACACATGCTGGTAAGTGTCACAGGGAGGCAGCCCCGGGGCCTCCTGATACCTCGGCAGCTGGTGCCACAGAATGTAGACCAGGAACAGATGAGGCAGAGACTGGTGAAATCCAGGACTGGCTGGTACTGGTGGTAACAGGCAGGCGGTAGGTGCTTGAAGGATCAGGGGGTAGGCAGATGGACAGAAGCGGGAACACATGCACTACAGAATTAGAGCAGAGAGATAGTCACAAACTAATATGTTGTGCGTGATAGTATAGGGACTTGACAACTAGTACGGGCAGACTGACTACAGGGACACGTTGAACAGGCACCTCCCAGTGGGGAAGGATGCCTTATAAGCACTGAACCTAATGGCGGGGATTTGGGTGCACGTCTGGGTACTGGCCCTTTAAGAAAAGGGAGAACAGTGCGCCCACACCCTAAAAGTACTCCCAAAAACCCTACCTTGCATACGTGGGCTTCGGGAGTCAAAAGATGGAGTGGGCACCGAGAAGCAGGCGGGGACAGTGGGGAACTGATGGCACCCCTAACACGCAAAAAGTTGGGGTGCCAACAGGGCAAGGGAGCTCCAAGGACCATGGGATCAGACAAGGGCAGTGGGCACAGCGGGAATTGTGGAGGTGAGCCGGTGAGAGTATCAGCACTCCTGGGCTGGGTGTGCCGACGGCATGACATGCATAATGTTATTTAGAAGTTTGCCAAACTCAGAACTGTCAAGAACATCCCTGGATGTGGGTGAAAGATGAAAATTTAAAAGAGATGTCTTTGAAAGTTAGTGCAAATGGTGGAAAAAACACCACGTAAACATCCAAAGACCTGATGGCCAACCTTGAAAAGTCTTGGGTCATGGTTTAAAGTACCATATGTCATACACTAAACCAAGCAGAGCTTTATGAGTTAAGGCCAAGGAAGAAACCATTGTTGAAGAAAATACTTAAAAAAGGAATGACTGATCTTGGCCAAAGAGTACCTTGACAACCCACAATCCTTCTGGTAAAATGTTCGGTGGACAGAGAAAACAAAAATAGACTTTACACTCTAACAACAGATAAGCATGATGGAGGATCCATAATCTTGTTGGGTTGCTTTGCTACGTATGGTACTGGAGGCCTTGACCATATCACAGGAATCATTAAAATCATAGAATTAAGAGATTTTAGAGCAAAATGACCAACCCAGTGTAAGAAAACTTGCTTTGAGTCGAAGATCATGGGTCCTCCAGCAAGACAGTGACCCAAAGCACACATCCAGAAGTATGTAGGGATTATTGAAAAAGAAAAAATGGAGTGTTTTAACCCCTTCAGCCGCCGGGCACTTTCCGTTTTTGCGTTTTTGTTTTTTGCTCCTTTTTGTCCGAGAGCCGTAACTTTTTTATTTTTCTGTCAATCTTGCCATATGAGGGCTTGTTTTTTGCGGGACGAGTTATACTTTTAAATGAAACCATAGGTTTTACCATATAGTGTACTGGAAAACAGCAAAAAAATTCCAAGTGTGGAAAAACTGCAAAAAAAGTGTGATCGCACAATAGTTTTTGGGATGTTTTATTCACCGTGTTCACTATATGGTAAAACTGATGTATCTATGTGATGCCTCAGGTTGGTGCATGTTTGTAGACACCAAACATGTATAGGTTTACTTGTATCTAAAAGGTTAAAACAATTCACAAGTTTGTCCAATTAAAGTGGCGCATGTTTTGCACCATTTTCCGAAACACGTAGCGTTCTCACTTTTCAGGATCTATGGCTCAGTGACAGCTTATTTTTTGCGTCTCGAGCTGACATTTTTAATGGTACAATTTTTGCGCAGATGCTACGTTTTGATCGCCTGTTATTGCATTTTGCGTAAAACATGCGGCCACCAAAAAACGTAATTTTGGCGTTTGGAATTTTTTTGCCACTACGCCGCTTACCAATCAGATTAATTGATGTTATATTTTGATAGATCGGGCATTTCTGAATACCAAATATGTGTATATTTATTTTTTTTTAACCCTTTAATTTTCAATGGGGTGAAAGGGGGGTGATTTGAACTTTTAGGTTTTGGGTTTTTTTTATTATTTTTTAAAACTTTTTTTTTTACTTTTTTTTTTTATTTTACTAGTCCCCCTAGGGGGCTATAGCGATCAGCAATCCGATCGCTCTTATCTATCTGCTGATCACAGCTATACCGCTGTAAAAAGCAAATATGATCACTTCCTGTTTCATTCAGCTATGTGCCGAGTGAAAACGAAAGTGAAACGTCATACCTGCAGGCGTCATCACATGACCCTGTGCTACCATGGCAACCATTGAAAGTCACGTGATCACGCACGTGACTTCCGGTGGGGGGGGCGGTAAGTAAAAATAATGGCCGCGCGCATATAGATCTTGCTGCCAGACTTTGGCAGCGAGATTTAAGGGGTTAAATGTTGCGAGTGGAAGCGATTCCACCTGTGGCTAGCAGGCACACATGTCAGCTGTTGAAAACAGCTGATATGTGTGCCGACCGCCGCCCCCTGCCCCTTGCAGTGGGCAGGGCTTAACGGGACACGCACCATGACGGATAGATCCGTTCAAGGTCGTGAAGGGGTTAAAATGGCAAGTAAGGAGTCCTGTCCTCAATCCCATTGAAAATCTTTGGGGTGAGCTGAAAAAAGACCCCTGCAAACACTCAAGAGTGTGAACAAACTGCAAAGGAAAAGTGCACAGGCAGATATTCTGTATCTTCTTTGAAACTGCAATATGTAAGTTGACAAACAATATTTTATTGTTGCATTACATTTCCAGTTATTTCTGAAGATATTGTACAGCTATGAAAAAAATTGCGGGGTGAAATAATGGTGAGCAGCACTATAAGTGGAATCTATTTTATTGTTGTTTTCCAATCATTGTTCAGTCATTACTTTTAACAGCTTGGCATCTCTGGAAACCTGAAGCTGTAAAAAAAATGCTCAAAAGTCTGAACATATACACAAGTTGTACAAAAAATATGCATAAGTTGTTTGGAAAATAAAAAGCTGCCTAAATGCCTTTATATGATGCATCATTGGCAATTCATACAGAAATCGGTCGATTGCTGAAACCCATTTCATGTGGTTCACGAAATATAGTTTTTGTAGTTGCTATAATATCCAGAGGTGAAGGGGAACATACTATATGCAATAGTGATGCAATGGAGCATAGGCGATTTTTATGTGCACTCATTTATGCACATGGCAGTCCTATAAGTTTTTTGTGATAATGACATTAAACCAATGATATTCCTAGATACTTCCTTAACAGCGCTTACATACAATCAGGGCAGACCTTGCAGATCAGAGATTTCACAAACTTGTGTAAACTATGCATACTCCATACTATGACAGTGCAATGTTTATAATCAGTGGCCTCTTCACAATGACTTATTAACTTAATATGATCCATTATAACCAATCATCAGGGCGGGCTCCAGGTTTTTGTGGGCCCTGGCCGAAAGAGTCTCAGTGGGCCCCATCCACACATAGACATGCATAGATACATACACATACAGGCATATGTACATATACATATTTAAAGAGAAATTAAAAAAAAAACACATATATATATAGACATAAATCTAGACACAGTCATATAAACTGACATACATAGATACACATCATACATGCACACATAGACACATTAGAGATTTTTCTAATATTGGGAAGCCGACAACAGCCTCATTCACCTCCCCCACTTGTCTCCATCCAGCTCCTCCTGGGCATGTGTCTGTGCCACGCTGATTGGTGGCTGTCACTAACAGACATGGCCGCACATAGGGCACATTGACACTGCTGTACATCACAAGAGAGGCTGGGGACATACACATTACTGGGGGCATATATATTAATGAGTAAAGGGGTATACAGCAATGGGGGCATACAGCTCCAGAAGGGGGCATACAGCTCTAAAGGGGGGCAGTGGCTCTGGGGTGGGGGGACAAACAGCTCTGAGGTGGGGGGGTGACATGCAGCTCTGGGGGTATACAGCACTGGGGTGGGGGGACATACAGCTCTGAGGGGGTATACAGCACTGGGATAGAGGGGACATACAACTATGTGGGTATAGTAGTATGCAGCCCCCATATTCATCTATACAGTGTTATGAAGCCGCCATAGTCATCCATATATACTATTATGTAGCCCCCATGTAGTACAATGCAGCCCCATATGGCATTACGCAGCCCTCATATGGCACTACGCAGCCCCCATATGGCACTACACAGCCCCCATATAGCACTATGCAGCCCCCATATAGCACTACGTAGCCCCCATATGACACTATGCAGCCCCCATATGGCACTACATAGCCCCCATATGGAACAACGCAGCCCTCATATGGCACTATGCAGCTCCCATATGGCACTATGTAACCCCCATATGGCACTATGCAACCCCCATATAACATTAAGCAGCCCCCATATAGCACAATGCAGACCCATATAGCATTAAGCACCTTTATGTAGTAAACAGTCTGTATATAGCACAATGAAAAACCAGATAGCATTATGTATCTTCATGTAGTATACAGCCCCCATATATTACAGTGCAGACCAAGATAGCATTAGGCACTCTCATGTAGTATACAGCTCATATATCACACAATGCAGATCCAGATAGCATTAGGCACATTCATGTAGTGTACAGCCCCCATATCATTTAATGCACCCCCATGGTCATCTGGACACAGTGATTGAATATATACTCACTTCTCCTCGTTCCCCTGATTATCGGTTTCCTCAGCGCATCCACTGCTGTCGCTCTGACCTCTTTGCAGGCGCGCAGTGTTGACGTCACTCCACTCCGCTGCTGAGCTGTCAGAGCACCGACAGACACAATGGGAGACTGATGAGAGAGGCAGCGCACCGCTCCATCTCATCATTCATTGATTTCAATTAAATCAGCAACTGCGATGTCGATATAATTGAAAGTGTGATCCTCAGTGGGAGGAGGCTGCTGACAGCACGGACACCGGGCCCCCCTGAATTCTATGCAACCCCCATATGGCACTATGCAACCCCCATATAACATTAAACAGCCCGCATATAGCAGAATGCAGACCCAGATAGAATTAGGCACCGTTATGTAGTATACAGCCCGCATATAGCACAATGCAGACCCAGATAGCATTAGGCATCCTCATGTAATATACAGCCCGTATATAGCAAAATGCAGACCCACCATTAGGCACCTTCATGTAGTATACAGCCCGTATATCGCACAATGCAGGCCCAGATAGCATTAGGCACCCTCATGTAGTATACATCTCGTATATAGTACAATGTAGACCCAGATAGCATTAGGCACCTTCATGTAGTATACAGCCCGCATATAGCACAGTGCAGACCCAGATATCATTAGGCACCCTCATGTAGTATATAGCCCGCATATAGCACAATGCAGACCCAGATAGCATTAGACACCCTCATATAGTATACAGCCTGCATATAGCACAATGCAGACCCAGATAGCATTAGGCATCTTCATGTAGTATACAGCCTGCTTATAGCACAATGCAGACCCAGATAGCATTAGGCACCTACATGTAGTATACAGCCCGCTTATAGCATAATGCAGACCCAGATAGCATTAGGCACCTTCATGTAGTATACAGCCCGCATATAGCACAGTGCAGACCCAGGTAGCATTAGGCACCTTCAAATAGTATACAGCCCGTACACAGCACAATGCAGGCTCAGATAGCATTAGGCATCCTCATGTAGTATACAGCCCATATATAGCACAGTACACACCGAGATAGCATTAGGCACATTCATGTAGTATACAGCACCCATATTATTTAATGCACCCCCAAGGTCGTCTGGCCACAGTGATTGAATACATACTCACTTCTCCTCGTTCCCCCGCTGATCGGTCTCCTCAGCGAGTCCACTGCTGTCGCCCTGACCTATCTGCAGGAGCGCAGGGTTAACATCACCACACTCCGCTGCTGAGCTGTCAGAGCGCCGACAGACACAGCTGGAGAATGATGAGAGAGGCAGTGCGCCACTCCATCTCATCAGTCATTGCTTTCAATTGTATCAGCAACTGCGATGCCGATACAATTGAAAGTGTGATCCTCAGTGGGGGAAGCCAGTGACAGCATGGGCATCAGGCCCCCCTGAGTAGCGGTTATGTGGAATGTCACTGCAAGTGGGCCCCCCAGCAGCTAAGGGCCTCGGCATTTTACCGGATTTGCCGGGTGCTGACGTCGGCCCTGCCAATCATGTTGGACTAAAGGCATTATATGGCTGTGTGCTTAATTCTATTGTATATGTCTGTTTAGAGCTGTTTGGCTAAATCACCCAAAGAATCATGTGAAAAATGTAAGAGTGGAAGAATAACATACAACTGGCTTAGGCTATGGTTAGTGTTAGTCAGTATTTATTTAAAGCATTAGTCATTTGTCATCAATAAGACTCCTCTAAATTTTACTCATTTGTATATTTCTTCATACTTTTCAAAATTTATTTAAATTGCACTAAGATTGTATTATTTTCTGAAGTTTCAAATCAACTATATTATTTTAAAAAACCCTCTAAAAAAGTTGATTAACGAAGGATTTAAAAAGGTGTTGTCCACTACTTGAACAACCCCTTCTCAATTGCTATATTTCCCCATGTAAAATAAAAATAGCTATACTAATCTCTGGAAAGTCACTGGAATGGCGCTGGCTCTGGAGGTGATTATAGATAGCTTTAATTTTACATATATAGCAATTAAGAAAGGTTGGTTGACCGACTAGAGGATAGCCCTTTTAAGAATGATACAAGCCATTAAAATGTCAAGGTCTTAAGGGTACTTTACACGCTGCGATATCGGTACCGATATCGCTAGCGAGCGTACCCGCCCCCGTTGGTTGTGCGTCGCGCGGAAATCACTGCACGTGGCGCACAACATCGCTTACACCTATCACACGTATTTAACCTTCCCTGCGACGCCGCTGTGACCGGCAAACCGCCTCCTTTCTAAGGGGGCGGTTCGTTCGGCGTCATAGCGACGTCACTAAGCGGCCACCCAATAGCAGAGGAGGGGCGGAGATGAGCGGGCTTACCATCCCGCCAACCTCCTTCCTTCCTCATTGGCGGTGGGACGCAGGTACGGTGAGGTTCCTCGTTCTTGCGGTGTCACACACAACGATGTGTGCTGCCGCAGGAACGACAAACAACCTCGCTACTCACTAGACAATGATATTTGGTGTTTGAACGACCTCTCCAAAACCAACGATATTTACCACTTTTGTGATCATTGAAGGTTGCTCGTACGTGTCACACGCTGCGATGTCGCTAACGACGCCGGATGTGCGTCACAAACACCATGACCCTGACGATAAATCGTTAGCGATGTTGCAGCGTGTAAAGTACCCTTAAGAGTTTCCCAGATGACCCTTGTGAAACCTGTTAATAAAGTAAAAGATGCTGGTAGACATATTCAGATGGTGTTCTGCACTTGCATTTGCCCACAACACAACAAAGTTTACCACATGCAGTAAATTAGAAATTGCCAGTGCTCAGTGACTTCTCCACTAGACCTCTGAAGATGTTCTATGGTATCTGGTACCAAGTTCTTTACTGCATAAAGAATCATAAATGGAACTTGTTTTTCCATCAAATTTCACAAATGCTTGATTGAAATAAGTTCTGGTGAATTTAGAAGTCAATTTACTACCCTTTAACCCCTTTCAACATTAGACATACTATTGCATTCTATTTCCAAATATTTGCTACAAATGGATACAATCATGCATTCAGGTAATCACACAGGCAGCCGAGCTCCTGCAGCAACAGCCATGGACAGTGCCAGCAAGACTGACAGGTCAAATACCTTGCAATACATAAGTATTACATGGTATTGTACCAGTGATCAGGCAATTCAATGTTAAAGTCGCAATAAGTAAAAAAAATTGTAAAAATAAAAACACAAAATAAAAAAAATAATTAGCCCATAAAATTGAATTATTTTACATAAAAACAAAAATAAAACACAAAAGTACACGTTTGGTATTACTGCATCTGGTACAACTTGAGCTATAAAACTGTTATGCTGTTAAACCCCTACAGTGAATCCTAAATAGAAATAAATTAAACAGACATCAAAACACTGCTTTTTTCATGATACCACTGCACAGAAATTGGAATAAAACATGATCAAAAAGTTGTGTTTAATGAAAAATGGTATTACTGAAAATGTCATCTTGTTCTCACTCAGCTCTGCTGGAAAAAAAAATAAATAGTTCTTATAATACGGTGTTTCATAAACTATTTTTTTTTGTACAAAATTGTAAGTGTACAAAATTAAAGCATAAAAAACATATGTGAATTTGGAATCGCTGTTATCATACTGTCCTACAGATTAAAGCTGTCATCACTTTTACTGTAAGGTAAACATCATAACGTAAAACTATTTGTGAATTGCTAATTTTGTTTATTTTGCCAGCCAAAAATCAGAATTAGTGAATATTCGGTTTCCCCGAATCAGCACGAATTAAACGAAAAATCGGGTTCAGCAAGCAAACCCCGAACAAAAAACCCTATACAAGTTAATGGGGATGAGACGTTTGAAGCTATAAAATGGCTATAGTAAGCACTAGGAGGCTACAATGATAAATGATAGTAAAAGCAGGTTACTAAGATAGAGCAGGATAGTAATATATTTCATGTTTCCTATAAAATTATGTTGCAGTCAGTCTTTTCCGGGCCTGTTTCTTAAGGTTCATCAATAGTCACTGCTCCCACCACCCACCCTCTGTGCCAGTGTTTGTGATTGGTTGTAGACTGCTATACATGCCACCCACCCTGTCTTTATGTCTGTGATTGGTTGAAGTCAGTTTGCTGTAAAGTAGTGTAAAAAGAAATAAATAAATAGATAAAAAAAATGACATAAGCTCCCGCCATATTTTGATAGCCAGCACAGGTAAAACAACAGCTGCAGGCTTCAAGCCCCACTTATGAGCTTTACCTTGGCTGGCTATCAAAAAAGAGGAAAAAAAAATAGGATCCCTCCCATTTTTTATATCCAGATATGGCAAAGCAGCTGGGTGGGGGCTGATATTATCAGGATGGGAGGAGCTATAGATATTGCCTTTCCAGCCTAAAAATACCATCTCGCATCTGCCCAGAATTGTCGCATCCATTAGATGCGACAATTCCAGCGCTTTACACGGCTCATCCTTATTGCCCTGGTACCCTGGCAATTGGGGTGTTATAAGTGGTTAATGACAGCTGTGGTTTGTCAGCTGCAATCAAGCCCTGGATTAGCAATGAGGAGGTTTCTATGGGGTCTACAGGTTTGGATGGTGTATGTGTTATGCCGGTCTAAGATGGATCAGATGGCAAAAGGGAAGAGGATAATTTTGTTCAGAATACCCTGCTCTTCGGTGTTTCCAGAGCCATTCGTGGGTGATTATTGGGCATGTAGGCCTAAATGGGTAAATGATTCTTTCCTAATCCATGATAAAGGGAGTGCCCTCTCTAGGTTTTAATTTGTTGCAGTGTTTTGGAAGATATTAAAGGAGTTGGGTCTTAATCATACAGATTTTGCTTCTCATGCATTTAGAAAATGTGTAGCAACAGAGGCAGCTTGGTGGGGTTCATCTGAAAGTTTGCTTAAAGGGAAGGTATCGCTGTTTTTTATTTTTGTATTAAAAATAGTGATTATGAAATCAAGTATTTCTAATACAAAATGAAAATCGCAGCTTATTTAGTTTTTATTTAATTTTACTGGAGGCATTGGAGGCTGCCATGCTGGATTTGCTGTGTGTGTAACGACAGTAACTCATTCCTTTATGGCAGCCCCTGTGCATAGAGAACAGTAGTCGGGTCTGACCCCATGCAGTACGTTACAGTGGGCGTCTACTGTGACCTGGACGTGCCCCCTGGGCTGTCCAGATCACAGCAGAGGGAGGAGATCAGCGCTATTATTGTGGAGCTCACAGCGTGTGCTGTTTGCTCCACTTTACCCATGTCAACTGCCAGGATGTGTGAGTACATGCCGCCTCCCCTCCCCTCCCCTCCCCCTGTTACCGTCTCCGATGACATCTCATCCCTCCATTCTCCCCAGCCCCTGCTGTGTATCTAATCCTATCCTGTGTGATACTGTCTGCACGGCTGTGTATCTAATCCGATTGTGTGATACTGTCTGCTGAGCTGTGTATCTAATCCTATCGTGTGATACTGTCTGCAGAGCTGTGTATCTAATCCTATGTTGTGTGATACTGTCTACTGAGCTGTGTATCTAATCCTATCCTGTGTGATACTGTCTGCACGGCTGTGTATCTAATCCTATCCTGTGTGATGTTGTCTGCTGAGCTGTGTATCTAATCATCTCCTGTGTGATGCTGTCTGCTGAGCTGTGTATCTAATCCTCTCCTGTGTGATACTATCTGCAGGGCAGTGTATCTAATCCTATCGTGTGATACTGTCTGCATGACTGTGTATCTAATCCTATCCTGTGTGATACTGTATGCTGAGCTGTGTATCTAATCCTATGTTGTGTGATACTGTCTGCTGAGCTGTGTATTTAATCCTATCCTGTGTGATACTGTCTGCACGGCTGTGTATCTAATCCTATAGTGTGATACTGTCTGCACGGCTGTGTATCTAATCCTCTCCTGTGTGATACTGTCTGCATGGCTGTGTATCTAATCCTATCTTGTGTGATACTGTCTGCATGGCTGTGTATCTAATCCTATCCTGTGTGATACTGTCTGCACGACTGTGTATCTAATTCTATCCTGTGTAATACTGTATGCTGAGCTGTGTATCTAATCCTATGTTGTGTGATACTGTCTGCACGGCTGTGTATCTAATCCTCGCCTGTGTGATACTGTCTGCACGGCTGTGTATCTAATCCTATGTTGTGTGATACTGTCTGCTGAGCAGTGTATCTAATCCTCTCCTGTGTGATACTGTCTGCAGGGCTGTGTATCTAATCCTATCGTGTGATACTGTCTGCTGAGCTGTGTATCTTATCCTATCCTGTGTGATGTCTGCAAAGCTGTGTATCTAATCATCTGCTGTGTGATATGGTCTGCTGAGCTGTGTATCTAATCCTCTTCTGTGTGATACTGTCTGCTGAGCTGTGTATCTAATCCTCTCCTGTGTGATACTGTCTGCTGAGCTGTGTATCTAATCCTATCCTGTGTGATACTGTCTGCTGAGCTGTGTATCTAATCCTCTCCTGTGTGATACTGTCTGCTGAGCTGTGTATCTAATCCTCTCCTGTGTGATACTGTCTGCAGGGCTGTGTATCTAATCCTATCGTGTGATACTGTCTGCTGAGCTGTGTATCTAATCCTCTCCTGTGTGATACTGTCTGCTGAGCTGTGTATCTAATCCTCTCCTGTGTGATACTGTCTGCAGGGCTTTGTATCTAATCCTATCGTGTGACACTGTCTGCTGAGCTGTGTATCTAATCCTCTCCTGTGTGATACTGTCTGCAGGGCTGTGTATCTAATCCTATCGTGTGATACTGTCTGCACGACTGTGTATCTATTCCTATCCTGTGTGATACTGTATGCTGAGCTGTGTATCTAATCCTATGTTGTCTGACACTGTCTGCACGGCTGTGTATCTAATCCTCTCCTGTGTGATACTGTCTGCATGGCTGTGTATCTAATCCTATGTTGTGTGATACTGTCTGCTGAGCAGTGTATCTAATCCTCTCCTGTGTGATACTGTCTGCAGGGCTGTGTATCTAATCCTATCGTCTGATACTGTCTGCTGAGCTGTGAATCTTATCCTATCCTGTGTGATGTCTGCAAAGCTGTGTATCTAATCATCTACTGTGTGATATGGTCTGCTGAGCTGTGTATCTAATACTCTCCTGTGTGATACTGTCTGCTGAGCGGTGTATCTAATCCTCTCCTGTGTGATACTGTCTACAGGGCTTTGTATCTAATCCTATCGTGTGATACTGTCTGCTGAGCTGTGTATCTAATCCTATCCTGTGTGATGTCTGCAAAGCTGTGTATCTAATCATCTACTGTGTGATATGGTCTGCTGAGCCTGAGCTGTGTATCTAATCCTCTCCTGTGTGATACTGTCTGCTGAGCTGTGTATCTAATCCTCTCCTGTGTGATACTGTCTGCAGGGCTTTGTATCTAATCCTATCGTATGATACTGTCTGCTGAGCAGTGTATCTAATCCTATCCTGTGTGATACTGTCTGCTGAGCTGTGTATCTAATCCTCTCCTGTGTGATACTGTCTGCAGGGCTTTGTATCTAATCCTATCGTATGATACTGTCTGCTGAGCAGTGTATCTAATCCTATCCTGTGTGATACTCATGCTGTCCTTGGTGACACTTTAGACATTTGTGGTCATCAACAAAATGGCTCTGCACTGTGTCCTTACATGTCATTCTCTGTTATCTGTTGTAAACACTCAGATTGGGAGGGGGAGGCGTGCCATCACACACAGGAGAGCAGACTCCGCCCACTTTCTTGCATCTGTAATGTGAGTTTTTTTTACAGTGGGATTTCTGTAGGATTTCAGCAGCTGCTCCCCCTAGTGTTTAACAGTGGAAAATATCAAACTTTTTAATTTTTTTTTTATATTTTGCTCAATTAAAAACAAATAATAATATTTAAACAAAACATTAAAACATTATTACTTTACATTTTTTTTAGTTATTGAATTTTTTTGACGACGACACCTTCCCTTTAAGCAATTTGATCGATGGTAGTTGAATAGGTATAAAATGTACATTCAGTTGTGAATATGGGAAGCAAGAGATCTCTTATTATTTTTTGTGTGTTGCTGATTAATATCTTGGCACAGCTCCATAGATGTGTTTGGTTTGGATTATGAGTCACTCGTGTATTGGGGATCGCTGAGAATGGATTCAGGGCCAGAGGGAAGACTGCTAGGCCTTGAAAGGTATGAGGTTAGAGTACATTGGATCGGAATTTGGTGTATGTTATAGTGGGGGGAGGATTTCGCAATTATATCATTACTTTAGAAACAATATTCACCCAGATATCCTAGTCTTAAGCGGGCTTTACATGCTGCGACATCGCTAGCGCCCACATCGGCGGCGCGTCACGGGGTGATCGCTGCCGTAGCGAACAATATCGCTACGGCAGCGTCACATGCAATTACCTGTTCATTGACGTTTCTGTGGCCGCCGAACAATCTCTCCTTTAAGGGGGAGGTTCGTTCGGTGTCACAGCGACGTCACTAAGCGGCCGCCCAATAGAAGCGGAGGGGCGGAGATGAGCGGCCGGAACAACCCGCCCACCTCCTTCCTTCCTTATTGCCGGCGGTCGCAAGTACGATGTTGTTCCTCGTTCCTGTGGTGTGACACATAGCGATGTGTGCTGCCGCAGGAACGACAAACAACCTGCATTCCAAACGAGGAACAATTTTTTAAAAATGAACGACGTGTACACGACGAACGATTTGACACATTTTTGCGATCGTTACTGACACACTAACGAGGCCGGATGTGTGTCACCAACACCGTGACCCCGACGATATCTCGTTAGCGATATCGTTGTGTGTAAATGGGCCTTTACATGTTGAGGGGAATGATCTTTGTTTTTGTTCATGAAGGGACCTGATTAAAGACTACAGTCATGGCCAAAAGTTTTGAGAATGGCACCAAAATTATATTTTCACATGATCTGTTGCCCTCTGGTTTTTAATTGTGTTTGTCTGATGTTTACATCACATACAGAAATATAATTGCAATCATATTATGAGTACCAAAAAGTTATATTGACAGTTAGAATGAGTTAATGCAGCAAGTCAATATTTGCAGTGTTGACCCTTCTTCTTCAGGACCTCTACAATTCTCCCTGGCATGCTCTCAATCAACTTCTGGACCAAATCCTGACTGATAGCTGTCCATTCTTGCATAAGCAATGCTTGCATTTTGCCAGAATTTGTTGGTTTTTGTTTGTCCACCCGTCTCTTGATGATTGCCCACAAGTTCTCAATGGGATTAAGATCTGGGGAGTTTCCAGTCCAATGACCCAAAATCTCTATGTTTTGTTCCATGAGCCATTTAGTGATCACCTTTGCTTTATGGCAAGGTGCTCCATCATGCTGGAAAAGGCATTGTTGGGTGCCAAACTGCTCTTGGACAGTTGAGAGAAGTTGCTCTTGGAGGACATTCTGGTACCATTCTTTATTCATGGCTGTGTTTTTAGGCAAGACTGTGAGTGAGCCGATTCCCTTGGCTGAGAAGCAACCCCACACATGAATCACTTCAGGATGCTTAACAGTTGGCATGAGACAAGACTGGTGGTAGCGCTCACCTCTTCTTCTCCTAATAAGCTCTTTTCCAGATGTCCCAAACAATCGAAAAGGGGATTCATCTGAGAAAATGATTTTACTCCAGTCCTCAGCAGTCCACTCCCTGTACCTTTTGCAGAATATCAGTCGGTCCCTGATGTTTTTTCTGGAGAGAAGTGGCTTCTTTGCTGCCCTCCTTGAAACCAGGCCTTGCTCAAGCAGTCTCCGCCTCACAGTGCGTGCAGAAGCACTCACACCAACCTGCTGCCATTGCTGAGCTAGCTCGGCACTGCTGGTAGTCCGATCCCGTGGCTGAAACAGTTTTAAGATACGGTCCTGGCGTTTGCTGGTCCTTCTTGGGCGCCCTGGAGCTTTTTTGGCAACAATGGAAGTTCTCTCCTTGAAGTTCTTGATGATGCGATAGATTGTTGACTGAGGTGCAATCTTTGTAGCTGCGATACTCTTCCCTGTTAGGCCATTTTTGTGCAGTGCAATGATGGCTGCACGTGTTTCTTTAGAGATAACCATGGTTAACTGAAGAGAAACAATGATACCAAGCACCAGCCTCCTTTTAAAGTGTCCAGTGGTGTCATTCTTACTTACTCATGACTGATTGATCGCCAGCCCTGTCCTCATCAACACCCACACCTGTGTTAATGGAACAATCACTAAAACAATGTTAGCTGCTCCTTTTAAGGCAAGAATGCAATGATGTTGAAATGTGTTTTGGGGGTTGAAGTTCATTTTCTTAGCCAATATTGACTTTGCAAGTAATTGCTGTTAAGCTGATCACTCTTTATGACATTCTGGAGTATATGCAAATTGCCATTAGAAAAACTTAAGCAGTAGACTTTGTAAAAATTAATATTTGTAGCATTCTCAAAACTTTTGGCCATGACTGTATAAGTGAGATTTGCTTTGGACATTTTTCCCACATGTTATTGTGGTATGGTCAGAGATAATGGCTCACCTTACATGGTGCACTGCTCAACTACTCATTTGGTAGGCAGAATTAACAAATTCAGGAGACAAGTCAATAGAACAGTGTCTAGCTTTGTCAGCTGGAATGGTGGTATGGCAATACGGCACAAAAATTAAAAGTTCCACACCCGGTTTTCTTCAAAAATGATGGTGCACATTTAAATGAGGTGAGTTTGGACCTTTTATATTTGGATTTAAGGGAAGGAGTAGACAAGGCGGATAAGTTTTGACGGAACTCTCGGGCACAAGATTTAGCACCCAGTCGTTTTGGAGGTGAGGAGGTTAGGGATGTTTGAATGTACCTAAAAAAAAAAAAGAAGATAATCCAGGATCGTCATCTGCGCTATGGAACATCCCGCCCACTTGTCATTATCTTATTGTTTTAGTTTGTGAGCATAAAACTCTAATAGTGGAGTATATGATTTTTTGTGTATTAATTTATAGCTATGACATAGCAGCTCAAGGTTAGGAGGTCCGGAATTGCTTTGGTTAATGGGGTAGGTTCACATCGGAGGTATGTTGAGTTATGGTTTAGTTACCTCTGGGATGATTTCCAAGAGAACAGGAAAACATTGGAAAAGGGACAGCTCTGTGTCATTTGCCAACTCCGAGTTGGAGTTGTGAGACTATGGAGTATTTATTCTGGGGCTGTTCTGTGTTGTCAGGACATCCAGTATCTACTAATAAAAAAAGAGCTTTTTATGCTTGGATTTAATATATGTTGTATTTAATAAAGGCTGCCATGATCATATATTTCCACGTCACAGTGATATGTTTATTTGTTAACGCTGTAGTGTACATTACTCTAGTCATGTTCTTAGTGTCTGTTCATGTTTCCATTTAATTGCAAAGTGCTGTGGAATATGTTGGTGCTATACAAATAAAATACATAGTACAAGCTGTCATATAGCTCTGTGAGCCATCCAAAAGTTATTGCTCTCAAATGATGTCAAAGCACAAGTGTTTAGTTTTTTTTATTGTTGTTGAAAAGCATTTCCAGTGTGTAAGAGTAATAAAACAAGTAAACAAAGTCTGGAATCACTTTAATCATTCCTATCTATAATCTATTCCACAAAAATCTTGTCCCAAAGTCAAATGGTGATTTATCGATTCCAAGCCTTGCTGTATGCATGAATAGCAGTTACTGACAATATATGAGGTATTGCCATGTAAAGAACAAATTATGGAATATATTTTGTGGTCAATTTTCAGTTGCTATCCCTTATGAAAATGAAAAAATTGTGATGACAACAACAGTTTAGTGGAAAAAAGAAATTTTTCATTTTCACACCCAATGTTATAAAATTCTATGAACCACCTGTCAGTCCAAGATGGTCAACAATACTCTTCTGTAGAAGAGTTCCTTGAGGAGTGTAGTTTCTAAAATGAGGTCAATTGTTGAGGGTTCCAGGAAAAATTTCACTCCAAAATCAAATAGCAATGAGATGAGTGAACCTGTGGAAGTTCGAATCAGCTGGTGTTGCTGGACTTTTGATAGTTCGGTTTGGGATCCGAACTTGACCTCAACAACAATGGAAGTCACTAATTTGACAGTTTTGGTCTCCGCTAGAGATGAGCAAACCTGTTTGATAAAGGTTCGCCAATTTCAAATTTGGTGCAAGCCTTAACCTGTTCGTTTGGGCTTGGTAACCCAGAGTCCTTTACCCAAAGGTCGGTAATGTTCGGTTTTGTTCGATCACTAATCGTGATTTAAAAAAATGCTTTTCTAATAACATGTTATGCTTTTGGATATGGTTGTGGTGCTGTATGATGAATGGGGGGATGTGATTAATGAGTGGAGGGGGTGGGGACTCGGGAGAAGCCAGATACGCGCTGTGTCATTTTATTTTTACTTTATTTGCGATGTTCTTATGTTCCTGCAGCAAACATCCACAAGGTTCACACACAAGGGCTTGTGTCATTGGCTGCCTAAGTCACATGTCAGTCAGCATATAAAATGCGAACAAGTTGTGTCAGCACCATTTTGTTAATGTTAAACATTAGGGAAAGTGCTGCCACCATTGCTGCTACACAGTTAGCTTAGCTAGGGGTTTAATGATAGGTAGTTGATACAGATAGGAGAACAATAGGGCAGAATAGGGACGTGCTGTGAAGGGAAAGCTGTGTGCCACATATGGGCACTTAACGATAAAAATAGGGATAGCCACTTGTCAGTGCCTGCTAAAGAGTTGCCAATGAATGATCAAAATAGCTATTTCTACTTATAACAAAGACTTAGAGGTAAAAATTAGAGCCCTCTAAATTAAAGGATCAAAACCAAGTCTAAAATAATTAATATTTATTGATATACATTAAAATCACCTTTACATATTGATGTTATTTAGCAATATATGTGTGTATATACATGTAATTGTCATTTAAATGTATTTATTTATTTTTCTATATGCATAAATTGACTGCACTGAATCACTTTACCTTATATGACTTTGTATGTATTGTTTGACCTTTAAAGGGGATTACCACTAGAATCTTTTTTTCACTTCTAAGGTGATAGCTACTAGTAACTAGTTGATTCATTGCCCAATGGAAACAAAAATAAAAATTAAAAAAAATATTTGCATATAAAACAAAACAGCTCTCAAAAAAGTATATGCAGACATATATGCATTTATCTGTGTATGTGCACATCATATGTCCGCATTATAAGAATAAGAATAAGAATAATAAACACACAAAAAAACTAAAAAATATAAATGCAGTACAAATGGGGAAATATAAGGCTGCTTTAACACATCCGGTTTTTGCAGTGCGGCTCAATCCGGCTCAAAAACCTATGCAACGGATGCGGTGAAAAAACGGATCCGTTGCATACGTTTTTCCATGCGGCCCGTCCGTTTTTGATGGATGCGGTTTGATACTGAGCATGTGCAGTGCAAAAAAACGCATCCGGCGGCCAGATGCATTTTGTGCCGCAGGACGCCGCATCTGGTGTCTATAGGCTTGCATTGTAAATTGCGGCACACAAAAAAACGTGCCAGGCAACGTTCCATCCGGCCGCCGCATGGGCTAAATATGCCGCATCCGGAAAAAAAACGGACACAACGCAAGGCCATGCGGGACAATCCGGCGCTAATGCAAGTCTATGCAGAAAAACCGCAACCGGCGGCAAAAAAAAAACGGTTGCGTTTTTTCTGCAAAGCGCCGTATTGTGCCGCTCAGCAAAAACTGGATGTGTGAAAGCAGCCTTAAAACCACATCTAATTCAACACATACAAAAATCCACAAAGCTCAAATAAATAACAAAATGCCCATAAACAGTTTATAATAGTGGATAAATCTGCCAAGTATCCATTAGAATCCATGGACAAAACATTACCAAACAATCTTCAATAATATCAGATTATCAGTGGCCAAATATAGTCCAGAAAAGCTCTTAGGCATTCAAACAAAGTGTCTTCAGCATCATCAGGTAGGTAAATCAGCAGGGAAAATTCATCCAGGAAAACTCATAGACATTAAAGATATTGAAACAGCGGGCAAATTTAAGCCAGGAAAGCTCATAGGCATTCAAACAAAGTGTCTTCAGTATTATTACGTAGATAAATCAGCAAGGAAAATTTGTCCGGGAAAACTCATAGCTAGAGATTAGCGAACCTATTCGGTAAAGGTTCACCAATTTCAAATTCGGTACGAGACTTAGCATATTCGTTTGACCTCAGTAACCCAGAGTCCCTCCCTCAAAAGTCGGTAATGTTCAATTTTGTTCATTTTTTTGCCCCCGAACACTGGCTGCGTTTCTAAAAATTCTTTTTTAATAGCATGTTCTGCTTTTGGATAGGATTTTGGTGCTGTTTGATGTGGGGATGTGTAAAATCATTTCAGGAGGCCGGGTCTCTGGACTGGGAGAAGCCAGACACGAGCGGTGTCATGTTTTATTTTTTCTTCTTAACTCTATTTGTGGATGTTGCTGCAGCCAATCATGGTGCAGCAAATATCCACAAGGTTCATTGAGAATGGCTTCTGTAATTGGCTGCCTAACTCACATGTCCATGTGCATAAAAATTCCGGCCACGTTGCCTCAGCGCCATTTTGTGAATGTGAAATATTAGGGAAGCTGCTGCCACCGGTGCTTCCGCTGATGCTGCTAGAGAGTGAGCTTAGCTAGGGGTTTAATGTTAGGTAGTTCAGATAGGTAGGAGAGCGATAGTTAACAATAGGAAGATGCAGTGTAGGTGAGCTTAGCTAGGGGTTTAATGCTAGGTAGCTGAGATATATAGGAGAGCAAATGTTTACAATAGGGACGTGCAGTGCATGGAAAGGTGTGTGTGCCACAAATTGGCACATTTCATAATCGAAATAGGGATATGTACTTGTAGTGCCTGCTAAAGAGTTGCTAGTGAAGCATGTAAAGTAAGTATTGTAAGAATTACTACGTATTACTGGCTGCTGAAAAGTATGCAAACACAGTCATAGGTATTGTTACTTGTTAGTGCCTGGCCTAAAAAAATAGCATATGAAGTATCTAAAAAGTGGTTCTTGGTAATTGTAATTGCCTGGTCAAAAATCTGTAAACACAGTTATAGGTAGTGTTACTTGTTAGTGCCTTGCCTAAAAAAGTTTGTACTAAAGTATGTAAAAAGTGGCTCTTGGCAATTATAATTGCCTGGTCAAAATTCTACAAACACAGTTATAGGTATTGTTATGTGTTAGTGCCTGTCCTAAAAAATGTCCTAGGTAAGTATCTAAAAAGTGGTTCTTGGCAATTTTAATTGCCTGCTGAAAATTACGCAAACACATTTATAGGTATTGGTAGTTAGCTGTGTGTGGTTAAAAAAGTAGCTAGGGAACTATCTAAAAAGTGGTTCTTGCCAATTTTAATTGCCTGGTCAAAATTCTGCTAACAGAGTTATAGGTATAGTTGCTTGTTAGTGCCTGACCTAAAAAAGGTGGTAAGGAAGTATCCAAAAAGTGTTTCTTTGCAACTTATATTGCCAGCTCTAAATTACGCAGTAAAATACATGTAAAAGTATTGTTCGTGGTTCCAAAAATTTGCTATTGAACAAGCTAAAAAGATCTTTTTGGTACTTTACCATGTTTGCCCCAAATTACGCAGCAAACTGCATATGTAGATAGTGGTACTTTCTAGTGCCTTCACAATATTGTGAGATAGGTGTGGGCGAAGGGTTGCGAAACATCTGTTTCAAAGGGGAACGGTACATTAACCATGAGTGGTAAATCACAAAAAGGTTGTCGTGGAAGGGGAAATAGGTGGGATATGTTCCAGAACTGATGCTGCTGCAAAAAAAATCTGCAGTTTTTTATTTTATACTGTTTTACCAGCAGCCGGCTTTCGTGAACGATCAGCTGATCTCCCAGCAGCCGCCTTTTGTGAACAATCAGCTGATCGTTCACAAAAGCCGATCGCTGGGCGATCAGCTAATCATTCACAAAAGCTGGCCGCCAGTAAAACAATAATAATAATAATAAAAAAAAAAAATAACGGATCTTTTTTTGCAGCATCAGTCACATCAGTTGTGCCACTATCTGCAACGCATCCATTGCATCAGTCACACAACTGATTGTCACTGATGCAAAACAACGGAAGTGTGAACTTAGCCTTAGGCCCGTTTCACATGTCAGTGAAAAACAGTGACTTTTTCACTGGCGTGTAAAACACGCACATGTCCCTGCGTGTGCCGTGAATCACGGCACACGTGGGTTGTCTAAGTGCAATCCGGGCTCCGTTATCCGTGGCCCGTGATTGCACTTAGAAATCCTAAGCTCCCGCTGTCCATGGTGCTGATCGCTCCCGCGACGCAGCATCCGGCCGGCGGTGACCCCCGCAGCAGCTGCTTCCGGTTCGGCTGTGTCACGCATAATGAATATGCGCGACAGTAATCAGCCGGCACAGAAGGAGCAGGGAGAACGGGCTGCAGAGGACATCGCTGGACGCCAGGTGAGTAAAAATGTTTATTATTTTAAATGCACGTTTTTTTCTGGCACTTGTTTCACGGACCACACCACTGCGTGGTCAGTGGAACATCAGTGATGCCAGAAAAAAATGTACATGTCTCCGTGCAGCAATCATGCACACGTGGGTACGCTGCACGGAGACACGTGCAGTGACAAATCACTGACGTGTGAGCAGACCCATTCATTATAATGGGTCTGCGTATGTCAGTGATTCTGGTACGTTTAAAAAAAAAGCACAAACGTCCCAGAATCACTGACGTGTGAAAGGGGCCTTAAGCTGATAGGAAAGAATGGAACAACTGGTTCATTACCAGCTGTGCCGTTCCTGTTTACTTACACTACCACAACAAAGGTTAGTTTTCCCCTCCACCTGAATGGGTCCAGCACCCCACTTATTTATAGCTTTGATGCCTTTCTTACCTCAGCTGATGACACAGCCATATTCACACTGACCTGAAGGGCTAGGTAGGGGACAGGATAGTGTATGTATGTAAATAGATATAGGAAAATCCACATACCTTTAAGCAGGCTAAAAACTCTGCATCTTACAGCTTATTCAGAATCTTTAACCCCCTTTTTGGAGTGGGTAGTGAGGGATGTTTCTGGTGTGAAGTCTGTTATCCACTACCTGAATGATTTTTTTCCTTTATAGCCAGGGAGTAAAAAAGTCCTGCATCCAGCACTTGTTGACCCACAAAAGATTTTGTTAAAAGAAGCAGTGTTTATTTGACCTCAGATTCATAAGTAGAGATGAGCGAACTGGTCCCGGTTCGGCTTGAGGCCGGTTCGCCGAACGGGGGTCCCGTTCGAGTTCGGTTCGTCAAACGTTCGACGAACCGAACTCGAACGTATAGGCTAGAATGGGAGGCAATCACAAACACATAAAAATGCATGATAAATGTACACAAACAGTTAATAAACATTGCCATAACACTTACCGGTCCTCGCGATCCCTTCTACACTCTGTCTCCTGCCGCTATTCCATCCGATGATCGCTGAATCCTCCCGGTGACCTGCACTGCCAGCAGAGATGCAGGACCTATCGTGACGTCAAAATAGCCATGTGACCAGTCATGTGGCTATTATCTCATTGGCTACAGACTGGTCACATGACTATGACACGTCATGTAGGACCTGCGAGTGCATCTCTCCGGTACACGGTGCACATATGTGTATCGCCGTGTACCGGCGACATGCTCTAGCACACGGTCGACTCCCCGTTCCGTTAGGGACCGGCTGACACAGCCGGTCATTAACGGAGATCACCGTTGCCATAGCAACGCAGTTAGCGGTGACGTCACCGCTAACCGCGGCTCCGAGAGCACCGTTGCTATGGTAACGCGTCTGTCAGCGTTACCGCTAGCAGCCAGCAGTGATCACTCACGGAGTGAAGGCTGCACGCTGCTGCACGATTGTAGTGAGCATTGTAGTGAGGATGGAGGTTCCCCAGCCCCAAGTGATGAGCTGGTGAATCTCATCCTTCCTCACTACAATCGTCACTACTACTACACTAGAAAGAAAGAAGACAGAAGAGCAGGATCGTGGAGGGCTGACAGGGGGTAATAAAGATGGAGTCTCTAATGTGTCTGTGTATTTATTTCTATTAAAGTATTTTTTCTCTGTGTGGTGTCTTTTTTTTAACCCTTTATTGGAGATTCTTAATGGCCGGGTCAAACGTGCCTGACATTAAGAATCTCTGGCTTAATACTGGCTGGTAAAACAAAGCCAGTATTAACTCATGATTACCCAACAAGCCACCCGGCTCCAGGGCTGTTGGAAGAGTTGGATACAGCGCCAGATGATAGCGCTTCTATGAGAGCGCCATTTTCTGGGACAGCTGCGGACTGAAATCCGCAGCAGAGGCGCCCAGAAACCTCGGGCTAACCTGTGCTGCGGATTCCAATCCCCAGCTGCCTAGTTGTACCCGGCTGGACACAAAAATGGGGCGAAGCCCACGTCATTTGTTTTTTAATTATTTCATGAAATAAGTGAAATAATTAAAAAAAACGGGCTTCCCTATATTTTTGGTTCCCAGCCGGGTACAAATAGGCAACTGGGGGTTGGAGGCAGCCCGTGGCTGCCAGCTGTACCTGGCTAGCATACAAAAATATGGCGAAGCCCACGTCATTTTTTTGGTGGGCAAAAAACTTCTGCATACAGTCCTGGATGGAGTATGCTGAGCCTTGTAGTTCTGCAGCTGCTGTCTGCTCTTCTCCATACAGACAGACAGCAGCTGCAGAACTACAAGGCTCAGCATACTCCATCCAGGACTGTATGCAGAAGTTTTTTGCCCCCTGAAAAAATTATGTGGGCTTCGCCATATTTTTGTATGCTAGCCAGGTACAGCAGGCAGGTACGGCTGCCCCCAACCCCCAGTTGCCTATTTGTACCCGGCTGGGAACCAAAAATAAAGAGAAGCCCTTTTTTTATTATTTCATGAATTTCATGAAATAATTAGAAAACAAATGACGTAGGCTTTGCCCCATTTTTGTGTCCAGCCAGGTACAACTAGGCAGCTGGGGATTGGAATCCGCACCACAGGTTGGCCTGAGCTTTCTGGGCCCCACTGCTGCGAATTGCAGTCTGCAGCCACCTCAGAAAATGGCATTTTCATAGAAGCGCCATCTTCTGGCGCTGTATCCAACTCTTCCAGCACCTGCCTGCTATACCTGGCTAGCATACAAAAATATGGCGAAGCTCACGTCCTTTTTTTGTAGTTTTTTGGCAAGAAAAATAAAAAATGCTTCCCTGGATTTTCCATTGCCAGTGAAGGTAACACCAAGCAGTGGGGGTTAGCAGCCAGTAGCTGCTTGGATTACCCTTAGCTAGCAATACAAAAAATGCAGCGGGAGCCCATATATATTTTTTTTAATTATTTATTTAAATAACTAAAAATAAAATGGGCTTCCCTGTATTTTGATTGCTGGACATCACAGTGCTGTAAAAATAAATCTTTAAAAAAATGACGTAGCGCTCCGCGGTATTTTTGATTCTCAGCGCAGATAAAGCAGACAGCTATGGGTTGCCACCCCCATCTGCCTGCCGTTACCTTGGTTGGCAATCAAAATACAGGGAAGCCCATTAATTTTTTCTATTTAAAAAATAGTTAAAAAAAAAAATGACGTTGGGTCCCCCCATTTTTGATAGCCAGCTAGGGTAAAGCAGACGGCTGTAGCCTGAAAACCACAGCTGGCAGCTTTATCGTGGTTGGGGATCCAATGTGGAGGTCCCCTCAGGCTCTTTTTTATAATTATTTTATAAATATTAATAATTACACAATAAAAGTAGGGTCCCCCCCAAATTGGATCGCCAGCCAAGGTAAAGCAGACAGCTGTGGTCTGGTATTCTCAGGGTGGGAAGGTCCATAGTTATTGGGCCTTCACAGCCTAAAAATAGCAGGCCGCAGGCACCCCAGACGTGGCGCATCCACTAGATGCGCCAATCCTGGCGCTTCACCCCAGCTCATCCCATGCCCTGGTGCAGTGGCAAACGGGGTAATAAATCGGGTTGATACTAGCTGTAAAGTCACCTGAGATCAAGCCCAGCAGTTTGTGATGTCATGGCGTCTATTAGATACCCAACATCATAAACTGTCAGTACTAACAAAAACAAGAAATCGACAAAAGAAATTTATTTGAAAAAACAGTCCCCAAAACATTTCCTCTTTCACCAATTTATTGTAAGAAAAAAAATAAAGGGGTCCCACGACGACTCTGGACCGTCTAGAATATGGGGGGGAGACACTCAGGGAACGTATCCCCCATTTTCTAGGAGTGCGGACCCTTCATGTGAGGAGTGTGGGTGCAATGAATCTGCACTCACTCTCCCCGGGTCCACAGCAGCAGAGTCCATGTCGTAATGGTTGCTACCAAAGCTGCAATGCCCTGCTCATGAGGTAAGGGCATGCCTAATCAGGAGAACTACTGTAGAGGAAACTCTGCTCACTGGTATATAGGTGCTCAGAGGTAATAATAGATAAAATTAGTGAGTAACCTCGGCACTCTAAATCTCCCAGACTAAGTCAGTAAGTCACAATGGATAGTAATGCAAAATCACTCTTTATTGGTCCATATTAAGAAATTTTTTTTTTTCATAAGCATATATGTTTTTGTCCAAAACAAGTTACAAATGACGTTTCGGCCTGAGCCTTCGTCAGATTGGACTTATCTGCATGTAATCATGAAAAATGACAATAATCAGTATCACATAAGAGTGAGAGAACAATAACATAAACTCGAACAATGTAGAGGTACAATTGGGATGCAGCAAAAAAATTGCAACACAGCAAGAAATGAAACACATGATACAAATGTCATAATACAGTACAAGGACAATATAGTAATGACAAATATGGGGTCAGAGTAGACTTAGACAGCTCTGGTACGAAAGAGATGTCAATCATAAAGTAACATGTGCAGTAGGTGTAGAGCTACAGTATGCATGGCAGAGCTAATGGGTAGACCGACCATAGAAAAAGAACGGAGAAAAAGTGGAGCATAAGAGGAGAAAAAGTGGAGAAAAAGTGGAGAAAAAGTGGAGAAAAAAGTGGAGAAAAAGTGGAGAAAAAGTGGAGAAAAAGTGGAGCATAAGAGGAGAAAAAGTGGAGAAAAAGTGGAGCATAAGAGGAGAAAAAGTGGAGAAAAAAGTGGAGAAAAAGTGGAGAAAAAGTGGAGAAAAAGTGGAGAAAAAGTGGAGCATAAGAGGAGAAAAAGTGGAGAAAAAAGTGGAGAAAAAGTGGAGAAAAAAGTGGAGAAAAAGTGGAGAAAAAGTGGAGCATAAGAGGAGAAAAAGTGGAGAAAAAGTGGAGAAAAAGTGGAGCATAAGAGGAGAAAAAGTGGAGAAAAAGTGGAGCATAAGAGGAGAAAAAGTGGAGAAAAAGTGGAGAAAAAGTGGAGCATAAGAGGAGAAAAAGTGGAGAAAAAGTGGAGCATAAGAGGAGAAAAAGTGGAGATTAAGAGGAGAAAAAGTGGAGAAAAAGTGGAGCATAAGAGGAGAAAAAGTGGAGAAAAAGTGGAGAAAAAGTGGAGAAAAAGTGGAGAAAAAGTGAAGAAAAAGTGGAGCATAAGAAAAGAAAAAGTGGAGAAAAAAGTGGAGAAAGTGGAGAAAAAGTGGAGAAAAAGTGGAGAAAAAGTGGAGATTAAGAGGAGAAAAAGTGGAGAAAAAGTGGAGCATAAGAGGAGAAAAAGTGGAGAAAAAGTGGAGCATAAGAGGAGAAAAAGTGGAGAAAAAAGTGGAGAAAAAGTGGAAAAAAAAGTGGAGAAAAAGTGGAGAAAAAGTGGAAAAAAAAGTGGAGAAAAAGTGGAGAAAAAGTGGAGCATAAGAGGAGAAAAAGTGGAGAAAAAAGTGGAGAAAAAAGTGGAGAAAAAAGTGGAGAAAAAGTGGAGAAAAAGTGGAGAAAAAAATGGAGAAAAAGTGGAGAAAAAGTGGAGAAAAAGTGGAGAAAAAGTGGAGATTAAGAGGAGAAAAAGTGGAGAAAAAGTGGAGCATAAGAGGAGAAAAAGTGGAGAAAAAGTGGAGAAAAAGTGGAGAAAAAGTGGAGCATAAGAGGAGAAAAAGTGGAGAAAAAAGTGGAGAAAAAGTGGAGCATAAGAGGAGCATAAGAGGAGAAAAAGTGGAGAAAAAGTGGAGAAAAAGTGGAGCATAAGAGGAGAAAAAGTGGAGCATAAGAGGAGAAAAAGTGGAGAAAAAGTGGAGAAAAAGTGGAGCATAAGAGGAGAAAAAGTGGAGAAAAAGTGGAGCATAAGAGGAGAAAAAGTGGAGATTAAGAGGAGAAAAAGTGGAGAAAAAGTGGAGCATAAGAGGAGAAAAAGTGGAGAAAAAGTGGAGAAAAAGTGAAGAAAAAGTGGAGCATAAGAGAAGAAAAAGTGGAGAAAAAAGTGGAGAAAGTGGAGAAAAAGTGGAGAAAAAGTGGAGATTAAGAGGAGAAAAAGTGGAGAAAAAGTGGAGCATAAGAGGAGAAAAAGTGGAGAAAAAGTGGAGAAAAAGTGGAGAAAAAGTGGAGCATAAGAGGAGAAAAAGTGGAGAAAAAAGTGGAGAAAAAGTGGAGAAAAAAGTGGAGAAAAAGTGGAGAAAAAGTGGAAAAAAAGTGGAGAAAAAGTGGAGCATAAGAGGAGAAAAAGTGGAGAAAAAAGTGGAGAAAAAAGTGGAGAAAAAAGTGGAGAAAAAGTGGAGAAAAAAATGGAGAAAAAGTGGAGAAAAAGTGGAGAAAAAGTGGAGATTAAGAGGAGAAACAGTGGAGAAAAAGTGGAGCATAAGAGGAGAAAAAGTGGAGAAAAAGTGGAGAAAAAGTGGAGAAAAAGTGGAGAAAAAGTGGAGCATAAGAGGAGAAAAAGTGGAGAAAAAGTGGAGAAAAAGTGGAGAAAAAGTGGAGCATAAGAGGAAAAAAAGTGGAGAAAAAGTGGAGCATAAGAGGAGAAAAAGTGGAGAAAAAGTGGAGAAAAAGTGGAGAAAAAGTGGAGCATAAGAGGAGAAAAAGTGGAGAAAAAGTGGAGAAAAAGTGGAGCATAAGAGGAGAAAAAGTGGAGATTAAGAGGAGAAAAAGTGGAGAAAAAGTGGAGCATAAGAGGAGAAAAAGTGGAGAAAAAGTGGAGCATAAGAGGAGAAAAAGTGGAGAAAAAGTGGAGAAAAAGTGGAGCATAAGAGGAGAAAAAGTGGAGAAAAAAGTGGAGAAAAAGTGGAGAAAAAAGTGGAGAAAAAGTGGAGAAAAAGTGGAGCATAAGAGGAGAAAAAGTGGAGATTAAGAGGAGAAAAAGTGGAGAAAAAGTGGAGCATAAGAGGAGAAAAAGTGGAGAAAAAGTGGAGCATAAGAGGAGAAAAAGTGGAGAAAAAGTGGAGCATAAGAGGAGAAAAAGTGGAGAAAAAAGTAGAGAAAAAGTGGAGAAAAAAGTGGAGAAAAAGTGGAGAAAAAGTGGAGCATAAGAGGAGAAAAAGTGGAGAAAAAAGTGGAGAAAAAAGTGGAGAAAAAAGTGGAGAAAAAGTGGAGAAAAAGTGGAGCATAAGAGGAGAAAAAGTGGAGAAAAAAGTGGAGAAAAAAGTGGAGAAAAAAGTGGAGAAAAAGTGGAGAAAAAGTGGAGAAAAAGTGGAGAAAAAGTGGAGCATAAGAGGAGAAAAAGTGGAGAAAAAAGTGGAGAAAAAGTGGAGCATAAGAGGAGAAAAAGTGGAGAAAAAGTGGAGAAAAAGTGGAGAAAAAGTGGAGAAAAAGTGGAGCATAAGAGGAGAAAAAGTGGAGAAAAAAGTGGAGAAAAAGTGGAGCATAAGAGGAGAAAAAGTGGAGAAAAAGTGGAGAAAAAGTGGAGAAAAAGTGGAGCATAAGAGGAGAAAAGGTGGAGAAAAAGTGGAGCATAAGAGGAGAAAAAGTGGAGAAAAAGTGGAGAAAAAGTGGAGAAAAAGTGGAGATTAAGAGGAGAAAAAGTGGAGAAAAAGTGGAGCATAAGAGGAGAAAAAGTGGAGATTAAGAGGAGAAAAAGTGGAGAAAAAGTGGAGCATAAGAGGAGAAAAAGTGGAGAAAAAGTGGAGAAAAAGTGGAGCATAAGAGGAGAAAAAGTGGAGATTAAGAGGAGAAAAAGTGGAGAAAATGTGGAGCATAAGAGGAGAAAAAGTGGAGATTAAGAGGAGAAAAAGTGGAGAAAAGTGGAGCATAAGAGGAGAAAAAGTGGAGAAAAAGTGGAGCATAAGAGGAGAAAAAGTGGAGAAAAAGTGGAGAAAAAGTGGACCATAAGAGGAGAAAAAGTGGAGAAAAAAGTGGAGAAAAAGTGGAGAAAAAAGTGGAGAAAAAGTGGAGAAAAAGTGGAGAAAAAGTGGAGCATAAGAGGAGAAAAAGTGGAGAAAAAGTGGAGAAAAAGTGGAGCATAAGAGGAGAAAAAGTGGAGAAAAAGTGGAGAAAAAGTGGAGAAAAAGTGGAGAAAAAGTGGAGAAAAAGTGGAGCATAAGAGGAGAAAAAGTGGAGAAAAAAGTGGAGAAAAAGTGGAGAAAAAGTGGAGCATAAGAGGAGAAAAAGTGGAGAAAAAAGTGGAGAAAAAAGTGGAGAAAAAAGTGGAGAAAAAAAAGGAGAAAAAGTGGAGAAAAAGTGGAGAAAAAGTGGAGAAAAAGTGGAGATTAAGAGGAGAAAAAGTGGAGAAAAAGTGGAGCATAAGAGGAGAAAAAGTGGAGAAAAAGTGGAGAAAAAGTGGAGAAAAAGTGGAGAAAAAGTGGAGCATAAGAGGAGAAAAAGTGGAGAAAAAAGTGGAGAAAAAGTGGAGCATAAGAGGAGAAAAAGTGGAGAAAAAGTGGAGAAAAAGTGGAGAAAAAGTGGAGAAAAAGTGGAGCATAAGAGGAGAAAAAGTGGAGAAAAAGTGGAGAAAAAGTGGAGCATAAGAGGAGAAAAAGTGGAGAAAAAGTGGAGAAAAAGTGGAGCATAAGAGGAGAAAAAGTGGAGATTAAGAGGAGAAAAAGTGGAGAAAAAGTGGAGCATAAGAGGAGAAAAAGTGGAGAAAAAGTGGAGAAAAAGTGGAGAAAAAGTGGAGAAAAAGTGGAGCATAAGAGGAGAAAAAGTGGAGAAAAAAGTGGAGAAAAAGTGGAGAAAAAGTGGAGAAAAAGTGGAGATTAAGAGGAGAAAAAGTGGAGAAAAAGTGGAGCATAAGAGGAGAAAAAGTGGAGAAAAAAGTGGAAATGAAACACATGATACAAATGTCATAATACAGTACAAGGACAATATAGTAATGACAAATATGGGGTCAGAGTAGACTTAGACAGCTCTGGTACGAAAGAGATGTCAATCATAAAGTAACATGTGCAGTAGGTGTAGAGCTACAGTATGCATGGCAGAGCTAATGGGTAGACCGACCATAGAAAAAGAACGGAGAAAAAGTGGAGCATAAGAGGAGAAAAAGTGGAGAAAAAGTGGAGAAAAAAGTGGAGAAAAAGTGGAGAAAAAGTGGAGAAAAAGTGGAGCATAAGAGGAGAAAAAGTGGAGAAAAAGTGGAGAAAAAGTGGAGCATAAGAGGAGAAAAAGTGGAGAAAAAAGTGGAGAAAAAGTGGAGAAAAAGTGGAGAAAAAGTGGAGAAAAAGTGGAGCATAAGAGGAGAAAAAGTGGAGAAAAAAGTGGAGAAAAAGTGGAGAAAAAAGTGGAGAAAAAGTGGAGAAAAAGTGGAGCATAAGAGGAGAAAAAGTGGAGAAAAAGTGGAGAAAAAGTGGAGAAAAAGTGGAGAAAAAGTGGAGAAAAAGTGGAGCATAAGAGGAGAAAAAGTGGAGAAAAAAGTGGAGAAAAAGTGGAGCATAAGAGGAGAAAAAGTGGAGAAAAAGTGGAGAAAAAGTGGAGCATAAGAGGAGAAAAAGTGGAGAAAAAAGTAGAGAAAAAGTGGAGAAAAAGTGGAGAAAAACTGGAGAAAAAGTGGAGCATAAGAGGAGAAAAAGTGGAGAAAAAGTGGAGAAAAAGTGGAGCATAAGAGGAGAAAAAGTGGAGAAAAAGTGGAGAAAAAGTGGAGAAAAAGTGGAGAAAAAGTGGAGCATAAGAGGAGAAAAAGTGGAGAAAAAAGTGGAGAAAAAGTGGAGAAAAAGTGGAGAAAAAGTGGAGATTAAGAGGAGAAAAAGTGGAGAAAAAGTGGAGCATAAGAGGAGAAAAAGTGGAGAAAAAAGTGGAAATGAAACACATGATACAAATGTCATAATACAGTACAAGGACAATATAGTAATGACAAATATGGGGTCAGAGTAGACTTAGACAGCTCTGGTACGAAAGAGATGTCAATCATAAAGTAACATGTGCAGTAGGTGTAGAGCTACAGTATGCATGGCAGAGCTAATGGGTAGACCGACCATAGAAAAAGAACGGAGAAAAAGTGGAGCATAAGAGGAGAAAAAGTGGAGAAAAAGTGGAGAAAAAGTGGAGAAAAAAGTGGAGAAAAAGTGGAGAAAAAGTGGAGAAAAAGTGGAGCATAAGAGGAGAAAAAGTGGAGAAAAAGTGGAGAAAAAGTGGAGCATAAGAGGAGAAAAAGTGGAGAAAAAAGTGGAGAAAAAGTGGAGAAAAAGTGGAGAAAAAGTGGAGAAAAAGTGGAGCATAAGAGGAGAAAAAGTGGAGAAAAAAGTGGAGAAAAAGTGGAGAAAAAAGTGGAGAAAAAGTGGAGAAAAAGTGGAGCATAAGAGGAGAAAAAGTGGAGAAAAAGTGGAGAAAAAGTGGAGAAAAAGTGGAGAAAAAGTGGAGAAAAAGTGGAGCATAAGAGGAGAAAAAGTGGAGAAAAAAGTGGAGAAAAAGTGGAGCATAAGAGGAGAAAAAGTGGAGAAAAAGTGGAGAAAAAGTGGAGCATAAGAGGAGAAAAAGTGGAGAAAAAAGTAGAGAAAAAGTGGAGAAAAAGTGGAGAAAAAGTGGAGAAAAAGTGGAGCATAAGAGGAGAAAAAGTGGAGAAAAAAGTGGAGAAAAAGTGGAGCATAAGAGGAGAAAAAGTGGAGAAAAAGTGGAGAAAAAGTGGAGCATAAGAGGAGAAAAAGTGGAGAAAAAAGTAGAGAAAAAGTGGAGAAAAAAGTGGAGAAAAAGTGGAGAAAAAGTGGAGAAAAAGTGGAGATTAAGAGGAGAAAAAGTGGAGAAAAAGTGGAGCATAAGAGGAGAAAAAGTGGAGAAAAAGTGGAGAAAAAGTGGAGAAAAAGTGGAGCATAAGAGGAGAAAAAGTGGAGAAAAAAGTGGAGAAAAAGTGGAGCATAAGAGGAGAAAAAGTGGAGAAAAAGTGGAGAAAAAGTGGAGAAAAAGTGGAGAAAAAGTGGAGCATAAGAGGAGAAAAAGTGGAGAAAAAGTGGAGCATAAGAGGAGAAAAAGTGGAGAAAAAGTGGAGAAAAAGTGGAGAAAAAGTGGAGCATAAGAGGAGAAAAAGTGGAGAAAAAGTGGAGCATAAGAGGAGAAAAAGTGGAGATTAAGAGGAGAAAAAGTGGAGAAAAAGTGGAGCATAAGAGGAGAAAAAGTGGAGAAAAAGTGGAGAAAAAGTGGAGAAAAAGTGGAGAAAAAGTGAAGAAAAAGTGGAGCATAAGAAAAGAAAAAGTGGAGAAAAAAGTGGAGAAAGTGGAGAAAAAGTGGAGAAAAAGTGGAGAAAAAGTGGAGATTAAGAGGAGAAAAAGTGGAGAAAAAGTGGAGCATAAGAGGAGAAAAAGTGGAAAAAAAGTGGAGCATAAGAGGAGAAAAAGTGGAGAAAAAAGTGGAGAAAAAGTGGAAAAAAAAGTGGAGAAAAAGTGGAAAAAAAAGTGGAGAAAAAGTGGAGAAAAAGTGGAGCATAAGAGGAGAAAAAGTGGAGAAAAAAGTGGAGAAAAAAGTGGAGAAAAAAGTGGAGAAAAAGTGGAGAAAAAAATGGAGAAAAAGTGGAGAAAAAGTGGAGAAAAAGTGGAGAAAAAGTGGAGATTAAGAGGAGAAAAAGTGGAGAAAAAGTGGAGCATAAGAGGAGAAAAAGTGGAGAAAAAGTGGAGAAAAAGTGGAGCATAAGAGGAGAAAAAGTGGAGAAAAAGTGGAGAAAAAGTGGAGAAAAAGTGGAGAAAAAGTGGAGCATAAGAGGAGAAAAAGTGGAGAAAAAAGTGGAGAAAAAGTGGAGCATAAGAGGAGAAAAAGTGGAGAAAAAGTGGAGAAAAAGTGGAGAAAAAGTGGAGAAAAAGTGGAGCATAAGAGGAGAAAAAGTGGAGAAAAAGTGGAGAAAAAGTGGAGCATAAGAGGAGAAAAAGTGGAGAAAAAGTGGAGCATAAGAGGAGAAAAAGTGGAGATTAAGAGGAGAAAAAGTGGAGAAAAAGTGGAGCATAAGAGGAGAAAAAGTGGAGAAAAAGTGGAGAAAAAGTGAAGAAAAAGTGGAGCATAAGAGAAGAAAAAGTGGAGAAAAAAGTGGAGAAAGTGGAGAAAAAGTGGAGAAAAAGTGGAGATTAAGAGGAGAAAAAGTGGAGAAAAAGTGGAGCATAAGAGGAGAAAAAGTGGAGAAAAAGTGGAGAAAAAGTGGAGAAAAAGTGGAGCATAAGAGGAGAAAAAGTGGAGAAAAAAGTGGAGAAAAAGTGGAGAAAAAAGTGGAGAAAAAGTGGAGAAAAAGTGGAAAAAAAGTGGAGAAAAAGTGGAGCATAAGAGGAGAAAAAGTGGAGAAAAAAGTGGAGAAAAAAGTGGAGAAAAAAGTGGAGAAAAAGTGGAGAAAAAAATGGAGAAAAAGTGGAGAAAAAGTGGAGAAAAAGTGGAGATTAAGAGGAGAAACAGTGGAGAAAAAGTGGAGCATAAGAGGAGAAAAAGTGGAGAAAAAGTGGAGAAAAAGTGGAGAAAAAGTGGAGAAAAAGTGGAGCATAAGAGGAGAAAAAGTGGAGAAAAAGTGGAGAAAAAGTGGAGAAAAAGTGGAGCATAAGAGGAAAAAAAGTGGAGAAAAAGTGGAGCATAAGAGGAGAAAAAGTGGAGAAAAAGTGGAGAAAAAGTGGAGAAAAAGTGGAGCATAAGAGGAGAAAAAGTGGAGAAAAAGTGGAGAAAAAGTGGAGCATAAGAGGAGAAAAAGTGGAGATTAAGAGGAGAAAAAGTGGAGAAAAAGTGGAGCATAAGAGGAGAAAAAGTGGAGAAAAAGTGGAGCATAAGAGGAGAAAAAGTGGAGAAAAAGTGGAGAAAAAGTGGAGCATAAGAGGAGAAAAAGTGGAGAAAAAGTGGAGAAAAAAGTGGAGAAAAAGTGGAGAAAAAGTGGAGCATAAGAGGAGAAAAAGTGGAGATTAAGAGGAGAAAAAGTGGAGAAAAAGTGGAGCATAAGAGGAGAAAAAGTGGAGAAAAAGTGGAGCATAAGAGGAGAAAAAGTGGAGAAAAAGTGGAGCATAAGAGGAGAAAAAGTGGAGAAAAAAGTAGAGAAAAAGTGGAGAAAAAAGTGGAGAAAAAGTGGAGAAAAAGTGGAGCATAAGAGGAGAAAAAGTGGAGAAAAAAGTGGAGAAAAAAGTGGAGAAAAAAGTGGAGAAAAAGTGGAGAAAAAGTGGAGAAAAAGTGGAGAAAAAGTGGAGAAAAAGTGGAGCATAAGAGGAGAAAAAGTGGAGAAAAAAGTGGAGAAAAAGTGGAGCATAAGAGGAGAAAAAGTGGAGAAAAAGTGGAGAAAAAGTGGAGAAAAAGTGGAGCATAAGAGGAGAAAAAGTGGAGAAAAAAGTGGAGAAAAAGTGGAGCATAAGAGGAGAAAAAGTGGAGAAAAAGTGGAGAAAAAGTGGAGAAAAAGTGGAGATTAAGAGGAGAAAAAGTGGAGAAAAAGTGGAGCATAAGAGGAGAAAAAGTGGAGATTAAGAGGAGAAAAAGTGGAGAAAAAGTGGAGCATAAGAGGAGAAAAAGTGGAGAAAAAGTGGAGAAAAAGTGGAGCATAAGAGGAGAAAAAGTGGAGATTAAGAGGAGAAAAAGTGGAGAAAATGTGGAGCATAAGAGGAGAAAAAGTGGAGATTAAGAGGAGAAAAAGTGGAGAAAAGTGGAGCATAAGAGGAGAAAAAGTGGAGAAAAAGTGGAGCATAAGAGGAGAAAAACTGGAGAAAAAGTGGAGAAAAAGTGGACCATAAGAGGAGAAAAAGTGGAGAAAAAAGTGGAGAAAAAGTGGAGAAAAAAGTGGAGAAAAAGTGGAGAAAAAGTGGAGAAAAAGTGGAGCATAAGAGGAGAAAAAGTGGAGAAAAAGTGGAGAAAAAGTGGAGCATAAGAGGAGAAAAAGTGGAGAAAAAGTGGAGAAAAAGTGGAGAAAAAGTGGAGAAAAAGTGGAGCATAAGAGGAGAAAAAGTGGAGAAAAAAGTGGAGAAAAAGTGGAGAAAAAGTGGAGCATAAGAGGAGAAAAAGTGGAGAAAAAAGTGGAGAAAAAAGTGGAGAAAAAAGTGGAGAAAAAAGTGGAGAAAAAGTGGAGAAAAAAATGGAGAAAAAGTGGAGAAAAAGTGGAGAAAAAGTGGAGATTAAGAGGAGAAAAAGTGGAGAAAAAGTGGAGCATAAGAGGAGAAAAAGTGGAGAAAAAAGTGGAGAAAAAGTGGAGAAAAAAGTGGAGAAAAAGTGGAGAAAAAGTGGAGCATAAGAGGAGAAAAAGTGGAGAAAAAGTGGAGAAAAAGTGGAGCATAAGAGGAGAAAAAGTGGAGAAAAAGTGGAGAAAAAGTGGAGCATAAGAGGAGAAAAAGTGGAGAAAAAAGTGGAGAAAAAGTGGAGAAAAAGTGGAGCATAAGAGGAGAAAAAGTGGAGAAAAAAGTGGAGAAAAAAGTGGAGAAAAAAGTGGAGAAAAAGTGGAGAAAAAAAAGGAGAAAAAGTGGAGAAAAAGTGGAGAAAAAGTGGAGAAAAAGTGGAGATTAAGAGGAGAAAAAGTGGAGAAAAAGTGGAGCATAAGAGGAGAAAAAGTGGAGAAAAAGTGGAGAAAAAGTGGAGAAAAAGTGGAGAAAAAGTGGAGCATAAGAGGAGAAAAAGTGGAGAAAAAAGTGGAGAAAAAGTGGAGCATAAGAGGAGAAAAAGTGGAGAAAAAGTGGAGAAAAAGTGGAGAAAAAGTGGAGAAAAAGTGGAGCATAAGAGGAGAAAAAGTGGAGAAAAAGTGGAGAAAAAGTGGAGCATAAGAGGAGAAAAAGTGGAGAAAAAGTGGAGAAAAAGTGGAGCATAAGAGGAGAAAAAGTGGAGATTAAGAGGAGAAAAAGTGGAGAAAAAGTGGAGCATAAGAGGAGAAAAAGTGGAGAAAAAGTGGAGAAAAAGTGGAGAAAAAGTGGAGAAAAAGTGGAGCATAAGAGGAGAAAAAGTGGAGAAAAAAGTGGAGAAAAAGTGGAGAAAAAGTGGAGAAAAAGTGGAGATTAAGAGGAGAAAAAGTGGAGAAAAAGTGGAGCATAAGAGGAGAAAAAGTGGAGAAAAAAGTGGAAATGAAACACATGATACAAATGTCATAATACAGTACAAGGACAATATAGTAATGACAAATATGGGGTCAGAGTAGACTTAGACAGCTCTGGTACGAAAGAGATGTCAATCATAAAGTAACATGTGCAGTAGGTGTAGAGCTACAGTATGCATGGCAGAGCTAATGGGTAGACCGACCATAGAAAAAGAACGGAGAAAAAGTGGAGCATAAGAGGAGAAAAAGTGGAGAAAAAGTGGAGAAAAAGTGGAGAAAAAAGTGGAGAAAAAGTGGAGAAAAAGTGGAGAAAAAGTGGAGCATAAGAGGAGAAAAAGTGGAGAAAAAGTGGAGAAAAAGTGGAGCATAAGAGGAGAAAAAGTGGAGAAAAAAGTGGAGAAAAAGTGGAGAAAAAGTGGAGAAAAAGTGGAGAAAAAGTGGAGCATAAGAGGAGAAAAAGTGGAGAAAAAAGTGGAGAAAAAGTGGAGAAAAAAGTGGAGAAAAAGTGGAGAAAAAGTGGAGCATAAGAGGAGAAAAAGTGGAGAAAAAGTGGAGAAAAAGTGGAGAAAAAGTGGAGAAAAAGTGGAGAAAAAGTGGAGCATAAGAGGAGAAAAAGTGGAGAAAAAAGTGGAGAAAAAGTGGAGCATAAGAGGAGAAAAAGTGGAGAAAAAGTGGAGAAAAAGTGGAGCATAAGAGGAGAAAAAGTGGAGAAAAAAGTAGAGAAAAAGTGGAGAAAAAGTGGAGAAAAAGTGGAGAAAAAGTGGAGCATAAGAGGAGAAAAAGTGGAGAAAAAGTGGAGAAAAAGTGGAGCATAAGAGGAGAAAAAGTGGAGAAAAAGTGGAGAAAAAGTGGAGAAAAAGTGGAGAAAAAGTGGAGCATAAGAGGAGAAAAAGTGGAGAAAAAAGTGGAGAAAAAGTGGAGAAAAAGTGGAGAAAAAGTGGAGATTAAGAGGAGAAAAAGTGGAGAAAAAGTGGAGCATAAGAGGAGAAAAAGTGGAGAAAAAAGTGGAAATGAAACACATGATACAAATGTCATAATACAGTACAAGGACAATATAGTAATGACAAATATGGGGTCAGAGTAGACTTAGACAGCTCTGGTACGAAAGAGATGTCAATCATAAAGTAACATGTGCAGTAGGTGTAGAGCTACAGTATGCATGGCAGAGCTAATGGGTAGACCGACCATAGAAAAAGAACGGAGAAAAAGTGGAGCATAAGAGGAGAAAAAGTGGAGAAAAAGTGGAGAAAAAGTGGAGAAAAAAGTGGAGAAAAAGTGGAGAAAAAGTGGAGAAAAAGTGGAGCATAAGAGGAGAAAAAGTGGAGAAAAAGTGGAGAAAAAGTGGAGCATAAGAGGAGAAAAAGTGGAGAAAAAAGTGGAGAAAAAGTGGAGAAAAAGTGGAGAAAAAGTGGAGAAAAAGTGGAGCATAAGAGGAGAAAAAGTGGAGAAAAAAGTGGAGAAAAAGTGGAGAAAAAAGTGGAGAAAAAGTGGAGAAAAAGTGGAGCATAAGAGGAGAAAAAGTGGAGAAAAAGTGGAGAAAAAGTGGAGAAAAAGTGGAGAAAAAGTGGAGAAAAAGTGGAGCATAAGAGGAGAAAAAGTGGAGAAAAAAGTGGAGAAAAAGTGGAGCATAAGAGGAGAAAAAGTGGAGAAAAAGTGGAGAAAAAGTGGAGCATAAGAGGAGAAAAAGTGGAGAAAAAAGTAGAGAAAAAGTGGAGAAAAAGTGGAGAAAAAGTGGAGAAAAAGTGGAGCATAAGAGGAGAAAAAGTGGAGAAAAAAGTGGAGAAAAAGTGGAGCATAAGAGGAGAAAAAGTGGAGAAAAAGTGGAGAAAAAGTGGAGCATAAGAGGAGAAAAAGTGGAGAAAAAAGTAGAGAAAAAGTGGAGAAAAAAGTGGAGAAAAAGTGGAGAAAAAGTGGAGAAAAAGTGGAGATTAAGAGGAGAAAAAGTGGAGAAAAAGTGGAGCATAAGAGGAGAAAAAGTGGAGAAAAAGTGGAGAAAAAGTGGAGAAAAAGTGGAGCATAAGAGGAGAAAAAGTGGAGAAAAAAGTGGAGAAAAAGTGGAGCATAAGAGGAGAAAAAGTGGAGAAAAAGTGGAGAAAAAGTGGAGAAAAAGTGGAGCATAAGAGGAGAAAAAGTGGAGAAAAAGTGGAGCATAAGAGGAGAAAAAGTGGAGAAAAAGTGGAGAAAAAGTGGAGAAAAAGTGGAGCATAAGAGGAGAAAAAGTGGAGAAAAAGTGGAGCATAAGAGGAGAAAAAGTGGAGATTAAGAGGAGAAAAAGTGGAGAAAAAGTGGAGCATAAGAGGAGAAAAAGTGGAGAAAAAGTGGAGAAAAAGTGGAGAAAAAGTGGAGAAAAAGTGAAGAAAAAGTGGAGCATAAGAAAAGAAAAAGTGGAGAAAAAAGTGGAGAAAGTGGAGAAAAAGTGGAGAAAAAGTGGAGAAAAAGTGGAGATTAAGAGGAGAAAAAGTGGAGAAAAAGTGGAGCATAAGAGGAGAAAAAGTGGGAAAAAAGTGGAGCATAAGAGGAGAAAAAGTGGAGAAAAAAGTGGAGAAAAAGTGGAAAAAAAAGTGGAGAAAAAGTGGAAAAAAAAGTGGAGAAAAAGTGGAGAAAAAGTGGAGCATAAGAGGAGAAAAAGTGGAGAAAAAAGTGGAGAAAAAAGTGGAGAAAAAAGTGGAGAAAAAGTGGAGAAAAAAATGGAGAAAAAGTGGAGAAAAAGTGGAGAAAAAGTGGAGAAAAAGTGGAGATTAAGAGGAGAAAAAGTGGAGAAAAAGTGGAGCATAAGAGGAGAAAAAGTGGAGAAAAAGTGGAGAAAAAGTGGAGAAAAAGTGGAGCATAAGAGGAGAAAAAGTGGAGAAAAAAGTGGAGAAAAAGTGGAGCATAAGAGGAGAAAAAGTGGAGAAAAAGTGGAGCATAAGAGGAGAAAAAGTGGAGAAAAAGTGGAGAAAAAGTGGAGAAAAAGTGGAGCATAAGAGGAGAAAAAGTGGAGAAAAAGTGGAGAAAAAGTGGAGAAAAAGTGAAGAAAAAGTGGAGCATAAGAGAAGAAAAAGTGGAGAAAAAGTGGAGCATAAGAGGAGAAAAAGTGGAGAAAAAGTGGAGAAAAAGTGGAGAAAAAGTGGAGCATAAGAGGAGAAAAAGTGGAGAAAAAGTGGAGCACAAGAGGAGAAAAAGTGGAGAAAAAGTGGAGAAAAAGTGGAGCATAAGAGGAGAAAAAGTGGAGAAAAAGTGGAGCATAAGAGGAGAAAAAGTGGAGATTAAGAGGAGAAAAAGTGGAGAAAAAGTGGAGCATAAGTGGAGAAAAAGTGGAGAAAAAGTGGAGAAAAAGTGGAGAAAAAGTGAAGAAAAAGTGGAGCATAAGAGAAGAAAAAGTGGAGAAAAAAGTGGAGAAAGTGGAGAAAAAGTGGAGAAAAAGTGGAGATTAAGAGGAGAAAAAGTGGAGAAAAAGTGGAGCATAAGAGGAGAAAAAGTGGAGAAAAAGTGGAGAAAAAGTGGAGAAAAAGTGGAGCATAAGAGGAGAAAAAGTGGAGAAAAAGTGGAGAAAAAAGTGGAGAAAAAGTGGAGAAAAAGTGGAAAAAAAGTGGAGAAAAAGTGGAGCATAAGAGGAGAAAAAGTGGAGAAAAAAGTGGAGAAAAAAGTGGAGAAAAAAGTGGAGAAAAGGTGGAGAAAAAAATGGAGAAAAAGTGGAGAAAAAGTGGAGAAAAAGTGGAGATTAAGAGGAGAAAAAGTGGAGAAAAAGTGGAGCATAAGAGGAGAAAAAGTGGAGAAAAAGTGGAGAAAAAGTGGAGAAAAAGTGGAGCATAAGAGGAGAAAAAGTGGAGAAAAAGTGGAGAAAAAGTGGAGCATAAGAGGAAAAAAAGTGGAGAAAAAGTGGAGCATAAGAGGAGAAAAAGTGGAGAAAAAGTGGAGAAAAAGTGGAGAAAAAGTGGAGCATAAGAGGAGAAAAAGTGGAGAAAAAGTGGAGAAAAAGTGGAGCATAAGAGGAGAAAAAGTGGAGATTAAGAGGAGAAAAAGTGGAGAAAAAGTGGAGCATAAGAGGAGAAAAAGTGGAGAAAAAGTGGAGCATAAGAGGAGAAAAAGTGGAGAAAAAGTGGAGAAAAAGTGGAGCATAAGAGGAGAAAAAGTGGAGAAAAAAGTGGAGAAAAAGTGGAGAAAAAAGTGGAGAAAAAGTGGAGAAAAAGTGGAGCATAAGAGGAGAAAAAGTGGAGATTAAGAGGAGAAAAAGTGGAGAAAAAGTGGAGCATAAGAGGAGAAAAAGTGGAGAAAAAGTGGAGCATAAGAGGAGAAAAAGTGGAGAAAAAGTGGAGCATAAGAGGAGAAAAAGTGGAGAAAAAAGTAGAGAAAAAGTGGAGAAAAAAGTGGAGAAAAAGTGGAGAAAAAGTGGAAAAAAAAGTGGAGAAAAAGTGGAGAAAAAGTGGAGCATAAGAGGAGAAAAAGTGGAGAAAAAAGTGGAGAAAAAAGTGGAGAAAAAAGTGGAGAAAAAGTGGAGAAAAAGTGGAGCATAAGAGGAGAAAAAGTGGAGAAAAAAGTGGAGAAAAAAGTGGAGAAAAAAGTGGAGAAAAAGTGGAGAAAAAGTGGAGAAAAAGTGGAGAAAAAGTGGAGATTAAGAGGAGAAAAAGTGGAGAAAAAGTGGAGCATAAGAGGAGAAAAAGTGGAGAAAAAGTGGAGAAAAAGTGGAGAAAAAGTGGAGAAAAAGTGGAGAAAAAGTGGAGCATAAGAGGAGAAAAAGTGGAGAAAAAAGTGGAGAAAAAGTGGAGCATAAGAGGAGAAAAAGTGGAGAAAAAGTGGAGAAAAAGTGGAGCATAAGAGGAGAAAAAGTGGAGAAAAAGTGGAGCATAAGAGGAGAAAAAGTGGAGAAAAAGTGGAGAAAAAGTGGAGAAAAAGTGGAGCATAAGAGGAGAAAAAGTGGAGATTAAGAGGAGAAAAAGTGGAGAAAAAGTGGAGCATAAGAGGAGAAAAAGTGGAGATTAAGAGGAGAAAAAGTGGAGAAAAAGTGGAGCATAAGAGGAGAAAAAGTGGAGAAAAAGTGGAGAAAAAGTGGAGCATAAGAGGAGAAAAAGTGGAGATTAAGAGGAGAAAAAGTGGAGAAAAAGTGGAGCATAAGAGGAGAAAAAGTGGAGATTAAGAGGAGAAAAAGTGGAGAAAAGTGGAGCATAAGAGGAGAAAAAGTGGAGAAAAAGTGGAGCATAAGAGGAGAAAAAGTGGAGAAAAAGTGGAGAAAAAGTGGACCATAAGAGGAGAAAAAGTGGAGAAAAAAGTGGAGAAAAAGTGGAGAAAAAAGTGGAGAAAAAGTGGAGAAAAAGTGGAGAAAAAGTGGAGCATAAGAGGAGAAAAAGTGGAGAAAAAGTGGAGAAAAAGTGGAGAAAAAGTGGAGCATAAGAGGAGAAAAAGTGGAGAAAAAGTGGAGAAAAAGTGGAGAAAAAGTGGAGAAAAAGTGGAGCATAAGAGGAGAAAAAGTGGAGAAAAAAGTGGAGAAAAAGTGGAGAAAAAGTGGAGCATAAGAGGAGAAAAAGTGGAGAAAAAAGTGGAGAAAAAAGTGGAGAAAAAAGTGGAGAAAAAAGTGGAGAAAAAGTGGAGAAAAAAATGGAGAAAAAGTGGAGAAAAAGTGGAGAAAAAGTGGAGATTAAGAGGAGAAAAAGTGGAGAAAAAGTGGAGCATAAGAGGAGAAAAAGTGGAGAAAAAAGTGGAGAAAAAGTGGAGAAAAAAGTGGAGAAAAAGTGGAGAAAAAGTGGAGAAAAAGTGGAGCATAAGAGGAGAAAAAGTGGAGAAAAAGTGGAGAAAAAGTGGAGAATAAGAGGAGAAAAAGTGGAGAAAAAGTGGAGAAAAAGTGGAGCATAAGAGGAGAAAAAGTGGAGAAAAAAGTGGAGAAAAAGTGGAGAAAAAGTGGAGCATAAGAGGAGAAAAAGTGGAGAAAAAAGTGGAGAAAAAAGTGGAGAAAAAAGTGGAGAAAAAGTGGAGAAAAAAAAGGAGAAAAAGTGGAGAAAAAGTGGAGAAAAAGTGGAGAAAAAGTAGAGATTAAGAGGAGAAAAAGTGGAGAAAAAGTGGAGCATAAGAGGAGAAAAAGTGGAGAAAAAGTGGAGAAAAAGTGGAGAAAAAGTGGAGAAAAAGTGGAGCATAAGAGGAGAAAAAGTGGAGAAAAAAGTGGAGAAAAAGTGAAGCATAAGAGGAGAAAAAGTGGAGAAAAAGTGGAGAAAAAGTGGAGAAAAAGTGGAGAAAAAGTGGAGCATAAGAGGAGAAAAAGTGGAGAAAAAGTGGAGAAAAAGTGGAGATTAAGAGGAGAAAAAGTGGAGAAAAAGTGGAGCATAAGAGGAGAAAAAGTGGAGAAAAAGTGGAGAAAAAGTGGAGAAAAAGTGGAGAAAAAGTGGAGCATAAGAGGAGAAAAAGTGGAGAAAAAAGTGGAGAAAAAGTGGAGAAAAAGTGGAGAAAAAGTGGAGATTAAGAGGAGAAAAAGTGGAGAAAAAGTGGAGCATAAGAGGAGAAAAAGTGGAGAAAAAAGTGGAGAAAAAAGTGGAGAAAAAGTGGAGAAAAAAATGGAGAAAAAGTGGAGCACCCTTTGGTACCTTTCATGTGGCACTAAGGGGTGCTTAGCTTTGTATTTAGCCAAAAAAATGAAAAAAAAAATGACGTAGGGTTCCCCCTAGTTTTGTAGCCAGCTAGGGTAAAGCAGACGGCTGCAGCCTGCAGACCACAGCTGGCAACCTCACCTTGGCTGGTAATCCAAAACTGAGGGCACCCCACGCTGTTATTTTAAATTAAATAAATAATTAAAAAAAAAAAAACACGTAGGGGTCCCCCAAAATTGGATCACCAGCCAAGGTAAAGCAGACAGCTGGGGCCTGATATTCTCAGACTAGGGAGGTCCATGGTTATTGGAATCTCCCCAGCCTAAAAATAGCAGGCCGCAGCCGCCCCAGAAGTGGCGCATCCATTAGATGCGCCAATCCTGGTGCTTCGCCCCAGCTCATCCCGCGCCCTGGTGCGGTGGCAAACGGGGTAATATATGGGGTTAATACCAGATGTGTAATGTCACCTGGCATCAAGCCCTGGGGTTGGTGAGGTCAGGCGTCTATCAGATACCCGACATCACCAACCCAGTCAGTAATAAAAAAAAATAGACGACAAACACATTTTTATTTGAAAAAACACTCCCCAAAACATTCCCTCTTTAACCAATTTATTAGATTGAAAAACAAATCCAGGTCTGGTGTAATCCAAGGGGTTGCCATGATGATCCACACTGTCCCAGTCAATGAAGAGCAGGATGTTCCCCATTGGCTGGGAGAGCAGTGCAGTGACCTGAGCTAACATCAATGGGTCAGCCCAGGTCACTGCAGGGGGGTGACAAGTGCTGCTGTCAGCGAGGTACATTACCTGCGCTGATCTCTAGCACTGCCGACAGCCCCTGTCACTGAGGTCAATGACCGGCGCCTTCACATCAAGTATCGCGAGAGGTCCGTGACGTCACCGCCAGTGTCAGGCAGGTAAGCCGAGCGGGGGGGGGGGGGGTGTGTGTGAGAGTGTGTGTGTGTGAGCGTGTGTGTATATGTATGTGTACAAGCCGCGGGCAGGAGGGGGCGGAGCGAGCTGAGCGGGAAGTGTGGGCTTCCTGCACGTAACTAAGATAAACATCGGGTTACTAACCAAAGCGCTTTGCTTGGATACCCGTAGTTTATCTTGGTTACCAGCTTGTGGCAGGCTGCCAGCGATGGCTCCTGCACACTGTAGCTGGGGGGGGTGCGTGAGTGAGAGTGTGTGTGTGTATATGTATGTATACATGCCGCGGGCAGGAGGGGGCGGAGTGAGCTGAGCGGGGAAGTGTCGGCTTCCTGCACGTAACTAAGATAAACATCGGGTTACTAACCAAAGCGCTTTGCTTGGATACCCGATGTTTATCTTGGTTACCAGCTTCTGGCAGGCTGCCAGCGATGGCTCCTGCACACTGTAGCTGTAAAAAGCCCTGCTTTTTGCTGCTAGAACCGTTCTCGAACGTATCTAGAACTATCGAGCTTTTGCAAAAAGCTCGAGTTCTAGTTCGATCTCGAACAGCCCCAAAAATCACTCGAGCCGCGAACTGGAGATCCTCGAACCGCGAACCGCGCTCAACTCTATTCATAAGCTTCTTCAAGATGAGGAGTTTCTCCTTCTGTTGCAAGGTAAGAAAAAGGCTGCATGAGCAACATTTGCATTGGTGTTGCCTAATTTTTTGGAGAAACTCAAGAGCAGATAACTATGAAGAGTTGGTGGAAAATGTCCTCAAAACATATAAGGATCTTTGCTGTAACATGTCCTGAAAGATTCATTTCTTACATTCACAAGTAGAATTTTCCACCAAAGTGCGGAGCAGTGAGCGGCGAGAACAATAAGAGATTTCACCAAGATATTGCGGCTATGGAGAAAAGATATCAAGGAAAGCGGAATCCATTAGATTACTGGTGGATAATTGTAAGAGATGATTCGATGCAGAAGCACAAGAGACAAGCAAAGAAGAGTTCTCAATAATGAGGATCAAATTTTGTAGTGCAATTTCTGTTACTCTTTATAATTTGCAATAGTATTTAGATAGGTTTTAGTTATTTGAATTGTTGCCAAGTTTCCTCTAAATCAGGGGTGGGCAATTAATTTTCAAAAAGGGGCTACATGAGAGACCATAACTGGTGTGGATGGCCAAACCAATAGGCTGAAATTAATTCTGTTCAATATTAGTATTAAAATATTAATTATAATTATTTTATATTAATATGAATTATATAATTTAATATTGATCCAAATTAAGTATGCTACATACTGATATAGTATAAAAAAAAACAAAGAAAACACTGAGTTTTAAATGCAGTTACAAAAGTGTGTATATTAATACATGTATGAAAAGATCAAAAAAATGACTGATAGAAACTGATTGTGAAAAGCAAAAAAAAGCCATTTTATTATCAATAGTCATAGAAAAAGTTCCATACAGAAAACACAGATAATTAAAAATTATGGTAATAATGGACAGATCAGGGAAAAGAGGGAGTGGAAGATGACCCTGCATATAGATGGACAAAGTAATGTGAGCACGGGCTAAAAGGTGAAGGTTTGATTATACCTATGTGCACATATATCCAGCAAAACGTTTATGGCATAGAAAAAGCCCACACTGCTGTCACCAATGCACAAATTGCAGTAAACTGGTGCAGTGTAAATGAGCAGGAGTAAGCCAGGATATAAAGTGCAGAAAAAGTCACCATCACTTACCCATTGTGCCACACCGGGAAAAAACGTACATCCACCAGATAGTGCAGGGCCACTCCATACAGATATAGTATGAAAACAAACACAGTGCTCCCTATATGCAATGTGAGCCTCTACATAACCTTTCATATACAGCATGAGCCCACATATAGACATATAGTTCCCTACATACAGGATTAGCCCTAACGCAGCCCCTCTATATACAGTTTGAGTACCCACAGAGCCCCATACATACAGTATGTGCCCCATATACCCCCTTATATACAGTGTGAGCCCCCATATAGCCTCTATATACAATGTGAGACCCATATAGCCTCTCTTTATATAATGTGAGCCCCACATAGACTTGCTATATACAGTGTGAGCAACACATACCCATTCTATGTACAGTGTTAGCCCTCACATACCCCCTATATACAGTATGAGCCCCCACAGTCTCCTAAATAGAGCATGAACCTGCACATAGCCTCCTAAATACAGCATACGCCCTCAAATAGCTGCCCTATATACAGTATGAGGCCCACATAGCCCCCTATATACACTATGAACCTCCACATAGCCCCTATATAGAGTTTGAGCCCCCACATAACATAACATCTCTATATTTACAGTATGAACCCCACATAGCTCCTCTATAATCACTGTGAACCCCCACATAGCCCTTCTATGCATGAGCCCCAAATAGAGTCATGTTGCAAGATGGAGGGGAGAGAGGGATGCAGACTCACTGTTCCCAGAACCAGGCTATTCCCGGAGGGGCGTGAGTTAGTGTCTACCCAGTCTTCACTAGAGCCTCTGATGGTATGGTTGGACGATAGACGTTGTAGTAGCTGTAGATAGACACTCCAGGGCAGCTCCTGGTTGATGTTCTCCACCAAGGGGTTGGTTGGTGCAAGATGTGACAGGAATAAACTACCACTAGGGAAGAATAGAAAGGGACAACCCCGAACACTTTCCCTGAGCAACTATTAGCTCCCTGACATCTCTAGATGGGTTTGTTCACCCCATGCGGTGATCATATTCCTATCCTTGTCTTTCCCTAATCATAAACCTATCTAGTGTGCAGGGTAGGAGTAACACTATTCCAGCTCTTGGATTAGAACACAAAGGGGAAAAGACAGGCAAAGGTAAAAGAAACAGCAATTGTACAATGCACACAAGACTACAGGCAGGAGTAAAGGGAAAGAATTAGTGAGGAAAACAAAAAATTGGAATAAACAATGGGAAGTCACCAAACAAACTTCCAAGCAGCTATCTCCAGATGAGGCTCATTAAATGAGTTTGTCACAGCTCACATCTCCACACTAAGACAAAGGTATAGTAAGCAATCACTGGCAACTACCCAAGCTGAGACGTGAACAATTATAGCAGAGTGGAAAAAGGAGTGGAAAAATCAGAACTGCTAAAATAACCCAGGATGGAAAGCCACAGGAGACTAAAAGAACTGCCTATTCCTTGCAGCACTGAACCAAGGAAAATCTGCACAGCTAACTGGAAATCAAAGCAGATCAAATCAGTGCAAGTGTGTGGAGCCATGTGCTGCGATCTCCTGACACCTTAAATAGAATAGACCACTCTCTGTTGTGGTACCCCCCATGACACATAGCCTTCTATATACATTATTGTGATGCCCTGGCGCCGCCAGGTGGTCACAGAAGTGTACTACACCTCACATAACACCTTCCCACACCAGGTCCCATCAGCCACAAAATCCAAGCCACCCCCCTCAAGGTAGGAAGGACACACTAGTGGGCAGGATCAGGCAGATTGGGAGCGCCCACCTAGGGGTCTTGAGGATCCGGGGGCGGGAACACAGTAAATGAAGTTTGGAGCTGAAGTGGAGAGGAGTGACAGTGACAGACTGTCAAAGGAAAGCTGAGCCTAGTGACGGGTAGACAGGGTAGTGACCCTGGTCTGCTGGTTAGGTGGCAAGCAGTGGACCGTGTCCAAAGGCGTCGGGAGTCCAGTTGCGGGAAATCCAAAGTGGACCGGGACAGGGTTGGAGCCCGCCGGTACCGACACCCTAGTTAGAAGACGGTTGCAAGCCCCTTCTCTAATTCACCAGGCCGGGAGCAAGGTTCCAGACATTGCTTCAGAAGTGTTAGCCCAGATAGAGCGAAATGGCAGCCCACCGCGGGGGATAGGGTATCCACAAACACTCACTGAAATCCCAAGGGTCAGTTTTCGCGGGCACATCTCCCAAACAGAACATACCGGGAGCGGACTTCCTCGTTTCATGCGGAGTTGTCCAGAAGTGAGGAAAATTACAGAGTGCTGGAGGACGTGACATCGGTACACCAGCCGGGTGTGGGACCTGAGTACACCCGAGCGCGGCAGCCGGTCACTGACACCTTGGTTTACCAACAGACTTATGTGCAATTATTCAACAGTGAATACACCAACATCCCCCGGTCCGGACCGGCGCGCCACCTCCGGCCTACATCACTCCCCGTGTCTTGGACACTGAGCCCCGGGGAATCCATCCCTACCCACGGAGGGGTTAACATCCAGCTGTCATTCCATCATCTCCGGGTGTTCCCCAAAAGGAGTGGTGGTACTCCATATTACCACACACAGTGGGTGGCGTCACAAAGCATCTACAGCAATCCCCGTACATATTCGTCCCCTTTTTTTGAGTGTCCGCGCGACCCCCGGGTCCGGAGATCCCTCGAGCCACTGCGGGTCCGGATCCGAGCAGCCCGGCTGCTACAGATGTGGGAGCAGCACATTATGAGCCCCAGATATACTCGGGGTGGCATGGTGGCTCAGTGGTAAGTACTGCAGCCTTGCAGCGCTAGGGTCCTGGGTTAAAATCCCACCAAGGACAACATCAGCCAGTAGTTTGCGTGGGTTTCCTCCGAGTTCTCCGGTTTCCTCCCACACTCGAAAGACATACAGATAGGGACTCTAGATTGTGAGCCCCAATGGGGACAGCGTTTCCAATGTATTTAAAGCGCTGTGGAATTAATAGCGCTATATAAATGAATTATTATATATATTATGAGCACTACATAGCCTCCTACACTCATGAGCCCCACATAGCCTCCTATATACCATATTTTTCGGATTATAAGACGCACTTTTCCTCCCAAAAATTTGGGAGGAAAATGAGGGGTGAGTCTTAAAATCCAAATATAGCTTTACCTAGGGGGGCCTGTCTGTGCGGTGATCTGGTGCTTTCGGGCGGCCGGGTGCCTGTGGCTCCGTGCGGGTGGCAGCCGGCTGCCTGTGTGCGGGCAGCAGCAGGGTGCCTGTGTGCGGGCGGCAGCCGGGTGCCTGTGTGCGGGCGGCAGCCGGGTGCCTGTCGGTGCCTCTCTGTGTGGGTGGGCGGCTGTGCGGCAGGTTTCCCAGCGCATCCGCGGTCCCAGTTTCAAATGATGGTGCCAGGAGACAGGGCGTGCGCAGATGGAGCTCTTGGATAAGAGCTCCATCTGCGCACGCGCAGCTCCGGGAGTCAGCGCATGCACAGATGGAGCCCTTGGATGAGAGCTCCATCTGCACATGCGCCGCTCCGGGCGCCATCATTTGAACTGAGACCGCGGACACCCTGGGACACTCACAGCACCGATCTGCTGCACCACTCACCCGCTGCCACTGCCGCTGCCACTACTGACCCGCCTCGCCTGCCGCTGCCACTACTGACCCGCCACTGCCACTACTGACCCGCCGCGCCTGCCACCACGGACGCCGCCACACCTGTCTCCATGGACGCCTCCACGCCTGCCGCCACGGATGCCTCCGCACTTGCCGCCACGGATGCCACCGCACCTGCAGCCACTGACCAGCCGCATGTGCCAGCAGAACCTTTGCCTCCTGTGACCCGCTTAACCACCACTGCTGCCCCCCTCCGGTAAGACAAGACTAAGACAACACCGGAGTATAAGACGGACCCCATTTTTATTTTTTTTTACCTTTTTTATCTCTAAATTTGGGGTGCGTCATATAATCCAGTGCGTCTTATAAAGCGAAAAATACGGTACATTATGAACACTATATACAGGGCCAGCTCCAGGTTTTTGTGGGCCCCAGGCGGAAGAGTCCCAGTGGGCCCCATCCACATGCAGACACACACATACACAGATACGTACATGTACATATATATATTTAAAGACAAACTTAAAAAAAATACATATAAACAGACAAATGTATACAGTCATATACACTGACATACATAGATACACATCATACATGCATAAAGACAGACACACACAGCTCTGCTGCATACATACAGACACACACAGCTCTGCTGCATACAAAACAGACACACACAGCTCTGCTGCATACATACAGACACACACAGCTCTGCTGCATACATACAGACACACACAGCTCTGCTGCATGCATACATACAGTACATACAGACACACACTGCTCTGCTGCATGCATACATACAGACACACACTGCTCTGCTGCATACATACAGACACATACTGCTCTGCTGTATACATACAGACAGACACATACTGCTCTGCTATATACATACAGACAGACACACACACACTGCTCTGCTTGATACACATACATACATACAGACAGACAGACACACACACACACATGTGGCTCTTGGGGGCCCACACACACGGCTCTGCGGGGCCCACACACGCAGCTCTGTGGGGCCCACACACACAGCTCTGCGGGACCCACACATGGCTCTGCGGGGCCCACACACATGGCTCTGCGGGGCCCACGCACGCGGCTCTGCGAGGCCCATGCACGCAGCTTTGGGGGGGTGTCAGGGCATACATCTCGGGGGGGAGAGAAGCCCATACAGCTCACCGGGGCCCATAAATCGGGGAGCAGGGAGGGTACATACAGATCGAGTGTGGGTGGGGGAGGGGTGTAGCACATACCGCTCGGTCATGGAGGAGATGGGGCCCACACAGCGCCGGAGAGAAGCACTGTGCTGGGGGTTGCTGGATGGCACTGCACCTCCTTCATTTGTGGGACTGAGCAGGATGCCGGGCTATGCCCACAGATTAAGTTTAAACCAGGCAGACGCAGCGAACGCTGTGGTATGCGCGCCTTAAAGGGACGGCAGCCACAGTTTCCTGACGAGGACTGCGGTCCCCGGAACTCGGCCCGGGGGCAGCAGAACTGAAGGCAAGTGGGCCCGGCCGGGGGTGGCAGAACTGACGAGGCTGAGTGGGCCCCCCTGACTCTCCAGGGCCCCGGCATTTGCCCGAGTATGCCGGGTGCTGACACCGGCCCTGCAATAGTCTCCTAAATAGATTATCAGCCTCACATAAGCTTCCTAAATACAGCATGAGACACCACATAGACTTATATACATTAGGAACCCCACATACTGTAACTTCCTAAATACAGAATGATCCCTAACATAGCCTCCTATATACTTTAGGACACCCACATAGCTTCCAATATACTTTTTGAGCCCCCACATAGCCTCCTAAATACATTATGAGCCTTACATAGCCTCCTATATACTTTACAAGTCCCCACAAAGCCCCATATATACATTTCTGAGCCCCCACAAAGTCTCATATATACATTTCTGAGCCTCCACATAGACCGAATATACATTATTAGCTCCCACATAGCCTCCTATATACTATGAGCACCACATAGCCTCTTATATACATTATGAGCCTTACTGAGCCTCATATATGCAGTATAAGCCCCCACATAGCCTCCTATGCACTATATGAACCCCACATAGCCTCTTATATACATTAGGAGCCCCAAATAACTTCCTAAATAAAGAACAATCCCCCACATAGACTCCTATATACTTTAAGACCCCCACATAGCTTCCAATATACTTTTTGAGCCCCTCATAGCCTCCTATATAGTTTATGAGTCCCGCCAAAGTCTTGTATATAGTTTCTGAGCCTCCACAAAGCCTCGGATATATATTTATGAGCCTCTACAAAGCCTCGTATATACATGTCTGCATCCCCACATTGCTCCCTATATACATTATGAGCCCCACATAGCCTTATATATACTTTGAGCCCCCACATAGCACCCTATATACAATATGAGTCCTCATACAGCCTCCAACATACATGCAAACATCCCATACACATGAAAAAAAACAAACACCACATACTTCTTTCGTGTTCCTTGGTGATCTGCACCACTCTGGAGTGAAATGACATTTTGGACAGCACACGCAATAATGTGACGTCATTGTGTCTGATGTACCATATGCTGATTGCTGGATAACGGAACCAAAGGCCTATCCTCCACCTATGTGTTCACTGCTGTCTGTATTCTGTGGATGTAAATAGAGGTGACATTGGGCAGGGTGGTGCCCCTGAGGCTTCAGTCGTTACAGGGTACTGCATCTCCTTTAAGATGTAGTACTCATCCTGGGTAAGGAGAGGTTAATTGCTGGTGATTCTCACATTCACACCACAAACAGTTAGGTGCCTTCCCACTGGGGGGATGGCCTGGGGTAGATACGGGGGTGGCCATCACAAAGCATGGGACTTTCCTGGTCACTGGAGCCAGCCACCTGGGGGCGGGCACCACTTGGGGAAAAGGGAAGGAGCATCTCCACACATAATCAGTTAGCCCTGGGCACAGCTTGGGGTGAGACGCACACTGGGATCTTTGTCCACTTTCTTCTACATTACCACTTCTGGGAGCACCATAGGACCCATGGCTTGGAGCACCAGCTCAGCCCGGGTTCTTTACAGCTATACGGGATTCCAGGGTCTGCGGTGAGTGCAGGAAACACCTGTGACCCGTTCCATATTCCACATACTTCGGGACTGAAGAGACCTCGACCAGAAAGGACTTGCAGTGGGAACATCGGCGGTGACCTCGAATTGCTCCGGATCAGCTAAGGCCCATCACAACGGTGGCCAGTGCTTCAGATGCGGCAACCGAGTTACTTAAAGAACTGTGAGTAAAACACCTGGAAATCGCAGAGACTGTGTTCTCCTGTCCTTGCCGCACTGCCACTCCACGCCTCGGCACTTGCCATCACTACTCCCCTCATCATCTTCCCCAGGGCCCACTCCACCTGTGGGGAGCAGAAACACCTTAGCTGCTACTGTGACACCCTGACAAAAGACAAAATCAGGATGTTACAAAAGACTGCATCCATCTTTTAGATGAAGGATTCCCTCCTCCTTGGCCTACCAACACCCCACACAAAGGTACAAACAACAGCCACAAAGCCTAGTCACCCACCCAGGACATTAAGGACACACCAGTGGGCGGGGCCAGGCAGATGGTGACACCCACCTAGGGGTTCTGAGGTGTCAGGGGAGGGAACACAGCAGATTAGTCTGGACAGTGGAAATTAGAGGAGTGAAGTGGTAGTTGGGGGTTGTAGCTCCCGGACTACCAGACTACCTGAGCTGACTAGGTGGCAGACAGCAGAGCAGGGCCACAGGCGACGGAGATCCGGTCATGGGTGACCTTAAGTGGACTGGGGCGGGGTTGTAGCCCGCCGGTGCCGACAGCGGGAATCCGGTCTGGAGGCCATGCACAGTCGGTGTACCTGGACCCTAGAGCGAGGATAGCTTCGAGCACCTTTCCAATCAACCAGCAGGGGACAAGATTCCACATCTTGTCCCATGAGTAACCCAGATAGAGCAAGACGGAAGCCCAACGCGAGGAATAGGGCATCTGCAACTGCCTGCAAAAATCCCAAGGATCAGATCTCGCGGGCAACAGCTCCCACAGTAAAGACACCGGGAGTGGACTTTTCCCGTTCCATGCGGACTAGTTAACACACGAGACACCAAACTAGAGTGCAGGAGGAAGGGCCCCTGTTCTGTTCACCGGTGTGCGGGACCCGAGCACACCCCTACGGAGGCAACCGGTATCCGGCAATTGGTTTACTACTTGGACTTCGTGTGACTTATTAAAAAACTGTGAGTACACCGGTATTATCCGGTACAGCCTGCAGACTGTGCCCCAGTACTGCACTCCACCTACACCTGGGCCAACACCTCCCCTACCCGTGGAGGGGATACCATCCTGCTGCCCCGCTCCATCAGCCCCGGGCGCCCCCATACCAAAGCAGCGGCGGTGTCACCAAGCATCACCGCAATCCACAGGTAGCGTCACTGACAAGCTCTCCCCTGTAAATAACCCCTTTATTAAGTTGTGGGCGGCGGGCTGCTGCACGAGCCCCGGATCCGGCTGCCACTCGAGCCACAGCCGCGATCCTGGATCCGAGCGTCTCGAGTAGCCCCCTGCTGTGGTCTGTGCCCCCGCCTGCGACACTACTACCATCCGCCCCGGAGGACAGCGACAGCAATGGCGGCTAATTACCTGGCCGCATACCACAGGTGGTGTCATGAAATCAACCTCCACCATCATCCTTATTCCCCCTCTCCATCCGTGTTCACCTCGGGGTCACGAAACCGGGCAGGGCCACCCGTGACATCCCCTGTTCCTCACCAGCCCGGTGACGAATAATTTCCCCCGACCCCCTGGGGTGCTACAGCAGCAGTGTTGATGGCAGAGGGCATGGTGTGGTTCATTGTTTTCAGCCCTTCATTTGTCTTGGTCCTTGGGCAGCACTGGAACATCCAGAAGGCCAAATGTGACGCCCCTGGACTATCAGGTCGTCACAGGTTATTGTGCAATCTACCCTCCCGTGCAATATCCACCTCCTTCTTAGTTATGGGTCCCCAACTACATGTTGTTGCCTACAACAGCTAATTAAAATCCTAGGTACACTCTGCACCACACCCACCAGACACGCCAGTGGACGGCCTGAGTGGAATAGGGTCGCCTACTTGGGGGGTTGGTTAGGGGAGGTCAGGAGTGTCAGGAAAGGAAGAAGGAGTTTGAAAGTGAAGGAGAGAGGAGGTCAGGAGCAGGGCTCCTTGGAAGCCATCCAGGTAGCAGACGGTGGTCTAGGCCTAAAAGGACCTGGACCACCGGTCGCAGGGGATCGTGGCAAGGGGCACGGAACTGTCGAGAAGGACAGCCGGCGGCCTTGCACCATCACCGGGCTGAGACCAGGGCACGACGGGGTATGTGGAGTAGGGAGTAACTTCAGGCAACTTGACAATTTACCTGACGAGAATGGAGCCTTCAAGATACGCTCTCCACCCGATCCAAAGTCGGGGTACTAGCGGAACGAGGGGATAGGACTTTCCACTGAAACGGTCCAGGAAATCCCAAGCATGAACCCTGAGAGCAAGCTCTCACACTTAGCCATAGTGGGGAGCGGGACCCGAATAGTTCCATACTACCGGGACCAACAGAGAAGTAAACTTAGTGCCAGGAGGCAGGTCACGGATCACCAGTCAGCACCGTTGGGGATGGGACCCAAACTAGCTCCCCACAACGGCAGCGGTATCCAGAACTTTGGTTTATCCAGTTGTCGGTGTCAGCTTTATGGACTGTGTGAGTACACAAGTGACCCCCTTTGCTCCCCATGGCACTCCCTGAACACCATCACCGAGTCCCAGGGCATCCCCCCTACCTGTGGAGGGTTCTAACATCTGGCTGCCCTACTCCATCGCCCCCGGGTACTCCCCAACTGCAGCGGTGGTACTCCACATTACCACACACCACGGGTGGTGTCACGAACTCTAAACACAATACCCTGTAAATACCCCCTTCATTTGAGTGGCCGCACGACCCCCAGGTCCGGACATCCCTCGAGCCACTGTGGATCCATATCCGAGCAGCCCGGCTGCTGACACGGGGGCGGCACACAGACATGGGTCTCAGGCCTCACTTTGCCCAGCACTATTCTAAATAAATATCAGAAAACTGGCCTAACAAAATATTCTGCATCTTTGCGTTTGCCCTCCCCTAATAACATTTCAAAGTACTTAAACTTTTATCCATTAATAATATGCAGCAGTAAAAGAAAATGCCGATATCATAGAGATGAGAGGCAACTTAACATTTTCATTGTCAGATTTGAATTCAGGAGGTCAAAAACATTAAGAAATGGCTGATTTCATAACTGAATCTGACAACCTCTGAAAACATGTAGAACTGTGTAATTTTACCAGTTCCTAGTTCCCCGATGAGCCCAGTATATTGGTTATATTGGTAAGGAATTTAAGCTGGGGGCTTATTGCTCCTTTGCTGGTTCATGCGGATGGTGCTTTATTTTATCTCATTTTCAATTTGTTGCCACCATTAATAGTTGTTTGGAACTAGGTAGTGTGTCGGCAGTGGATTATACGGGTTATTCTTTTAGAATAGCGGCTGCTAGTGAGGCTGCAAGGTGTGAACTGAGTGATGATCTGGTGAAGTAGATGGAGGAGGGGGGGTGGCAATCAGCCATATTTAGGGTTATTGCAGATCAATCAACAGAAATTGCCGCAGCTACCCACCCCTGGGCATCAGCCGTGTTGCTTGTGTAGACGGCAGGCGGTAATCCTCCACATACACTGGGCAGGTGGTGCTTATCCCCCAAGCAAAAAAAGTTCCTGGATAGAGTCCAACAATAGAGATAGGGCAACACTCACCAACATCCAGTAAAAAAGACTTTATTTATTTATGGTGCAGGTAAAAAGGCAGGAGCAGAGTTGACAGCAGGGCCCCCTCATGGATGACAGCCGTTTCGCGTGTACTCACACTTCCTCGGGACCCGAGGAAGCGTGAGTACACGCGAAACGGCTGTCGTCCATGAGGGGGCCCTGCTGTCAACTCTGCTCCTGCCTTTTTACCTGCACCATAAATAAATAAAGTCTTTTTTACTGGACGTTGGTGAGTGCTGCCCTATCTCTATTGTTGGACCATATTTAGGGTCATGTTCAACCCACCTAATTATAATTTTTAGGGATCAGCGGACGCATTTAAATTTGGGTTCGACAGGTTTGGCTGGACTTTAGTTAACCCTTTCATGACCTATGGTGAAGTACTACTTGTGCCTGTTAACTATTAAATCTCTCTGTCAATCTCTGACAGTAGGATTTAACTAGCACCGAGGGGGTGCGTGTAATTACCCGCTCCCATCAGCAGTCCCATGACGTAATTGCGGGGCACCTATGGGTTGTCATGGCAGCCGAGGGTCAGCTGATGACCCCTGTAACTGTCATGATGTACTTCCCGTGAGCACCGGCTGAGCTCCGGCATTCACAATAGATCACCATTTCTACTGTACAGAGCGGTGCTGAAAATGGCGACAACATTTTTTTGACAAATTTCTGAATTTTTTTTCACCACCATCAATAAAATAAAAAGCTATACATGTTTAATATTTATGAACTTGTACTGACCTGGGGAATCATACTGCTATGTCAGTTTTACCATACAATGCATGTAAAAAGGAGAAAAAGACACTGCATATATTGTCTAAAAGTACTCCTAATATAGTTATATGTAAAAATCGGGAACTTTATTGTACACAACATTAAAACCAATTAAAACAATCCCACACAAGGCCCAATACATTCGTAACATCACACAAACAGGTGGGATAGGTACAAAATCCCCACACATGGTGAGCTGGCACATACAATATTTAACACACTATAGATACTGTTCCACCATAGTATGGGCTGCACCAATGCAATACTATCGTAGGTGCTGTGTAAGCATAACATGGACTAATACAAATCCAAACAAATACATGCATACAGTATTGTACAATGCTGTATATAAAGCCAGCTTTACACCTTACAATTAGGTATGCGATCTCGTATGCGATGTGACACGCCCAGGTCGCATATGCGATTGAATGAGATTGCACGTAGGTCGTTCATTTCATGTCACACGAGCGTTAGTAGTCTATGTTAAATTGATCAATTTTGTGTGCGATCCTTTAGATCATGTGTTCTGTGACATATGCATTGGGCACCTTTTTTTTTTTTTATTTATTGACTTGCCAAGCGTGTGTAATGTGTAGGGATGCGTTTTTACTATGTCATCTGCCATTCAGCTCTGCTACATGGCCGCTAACAGCAGCCACAGACAGCCATGTAGCAGAGCTGAATGGCAGATGACAGCAGACACAGACAGAGCCGCACTGTCAGAATGAACTCGGGTGAACCTTACCCGACTTCATTGTCATGCTGCGGCTCTGTCTGTGTCGCGTCCTGATTAGCGGTCACCAGTGAAGGACTCACCGGTGACCGCTAATCTCCTGAGTAAGTGAATTGAGCAGCCCTCCCTCATATACTCACCGATCCCCGATCTCCGGCGCTGCACGGCGTTCACACTGCTCCGGCGGCTTTTACTGTTTTGAAAAAGCCAGCCGCCCATTAAACAATCTCGTATTCCCTGCTCACCCCGCCCACCGGCGCCTATGATTGGTTACAGTGAGACACGCCCCCCACGCTGAGTGACAGGTGTCACACTGCACCCAATCACAGCAGCCGGTGGGCGTGTCTATACTGTGTAGTGAAAAAAAATAATTAAATAATTAAAAAAACGGCGTGCGGTCCCCCCCGATTTTAAAACCAGCCAGATAAAGCCATACGGCTGAAGGCTGGTATTCTCAGGATGGGGAGCTCCACGGTATGGGGAGCCCCCCAGCCTAACAATATCAGCCAACAGCCGCCCAGAATTGCCGCATGCATTAGATGCGACAGTTCTGGGACTGTACCCGGCTCTTCCCGATTTGCCCTGGTGCGTTGGCAAATCGGGGTAATAAGGAGTTATTGGCAGCCCATAGCTGCCAATAAGTCCTAGATTAATCATGTCAGGCGTCTATGAGACACCTTCCATGATTAATCTGTAAATTACAGTAAATAAACACACATACCCGAAAAATCCTTTATTAGAAATAAAAGACACAAACATATACCCTGGTTAACCACTTTAATCAGCTCCAAAAAGCCCTCCATGTCCGGCGGAAGCCAGGATGCTCCAGCGTCGCTTCCAGCTGTGCTGCATGGAGGTGACCAGAGCTGCAGCAGACACAGCCGCTCCGGTCACCTCCACACAGCAACTGAAGACAGCCGCGCGATCAGCTGAGCTGTCACTGAGGTTACCCGCTGTCACTGGATGCAGCGGTGGATGCAGCGGTGGCCGCGGGTAACCTCAGTGACAGCTCAGCTGATCGCGCTACTCACCACCGCTCCGGTCAGCTCCAGTCAGCAACTGAGGAGAGTAGCGCGATCAGCTGAGCTGTCACTGAGGTTACCCGCGGCCACCGCTGCATCCACCACTGGATCCAGTGACAGCGGGTAACCTCACTGACAGCTCAGCTGATCGCACGGCTGTCTTCATTAGCTGCGTGGAGGTGACCGGAGCGGCGGTGTCTTCTGCTGCTCCGGTCACCTCCATGCAGCAGTGCTGGATGCGACGCTGGACCATCCTGGATTACGCCGGACATGGAGGGCTTTTTGGGGCTGATTAAAGTGGTTAACCAGGGTATATGTTTGTGTTTTTTATTCCTAATAAATGATTTTTTTCGGGTGTGTGTGTTTATTTACTGTAATTTACAGATTAATCATGGAAGGTGTCTCATAGACGCCTGACATGATTAATCTAGGACTTATTGGCGGCTATGGGCTGCCAATAACTCCTTATTACTCCGATTTGCCAACGCACCAGGGCAAATCGGGAAGAGCCGGGTACAGTCCCAGAACTGTCGCATCTAATGTATGCGGCAATTCTGGGCGGCTGTTGGCTGATATTGTTAGGCTGGGGGGCTCCCCATAATGTGGAGCTCCCCATCCTGAGAATAGCAGCCTTCAGCCGTATGGCTTTATCTGGCTGGTTTTAAAATTGGGGGGGAACCGCACGCCGTTTTTTTTAATTATTTAATTATTTATTTCACTACACAGTATAGACACGCCCACCGGCTGCTGTGATTGGGTGCAGTGTGACACCTGTCACTCAGCGTGGGGGGCGTGTCTCACTGTAACCAATCATAGGCGCCGGTGGGCGGGGTAAGCTTGGAATACGAGATTGTTTAATGGGCGGCCGGCTTTTTCAAAACAGTAAAAGCCGCCGGAGCAGTGTGAATGCCGTGCAGCGCCGCGCCGGGGATCGGGGATCGGTGAGTATATGAGAGAGGGGGTAAGAGGGATAGACTGACATGGACAGAGAGAGAGGGACAGAGATAGTGACCGACTGACAGAGATTAGTGAATGACAGACATTGTGAGGCGCTTCAGAACGCAGCTTTTCAGCTGCACTCTGAAGCAGACCTTTTTTAAGCTGCGGTGCAGAGCGCACACTTGCGCACATAGCCTCAGACATCACAATCGCATGAGGGATGTCACACGTTACAATTCACTAGTTTCGTACTACCAAACGTCCAATGTATGAGGAATAAACGACGTGTATGCGATCACCGTATTTGCGTTCAATATCGATCGCACGTAGGTTTCACACGCAAATACGTCACGAACGATGCCGGATGTGCGTCACTTACAACTTGACCCCGATGACGGATTGAAAGATCTATTGAAGTGTGTAAAGGAGGCTTAAGGGCTCACTGGTGGTGGCCTCAGCTTATATGGGAAAAACCTGGTGACCGGTTCTGTTTAATTTAGATAAATTTGGGGTAACATTACACATTACTCACCAATAGCCCTTGTCATGACAGACAACCCTACTCTCGTTGATCTTACTGCAGAGCTGTTTGTGATTAAAAAGTGACAGGAGAAGAGCAAAGCTGAGTGTGATTACAGACTCTCTTCAGCTTTCATCTCCCTGCAGTCAGTGTGGGGGGAGAATGGCATAAATCAGAGCTGACAGCACTTTGAATCGAGAGCTGCAACTGCAGACATGTTTGTAATGACACATTTGTAATGCAGATAAGTTTGTACATTTTTCATTTTAATTTATATGTACAGTATATCACAAAAGTGAGTACACACCTCAATTCTTCTGTAAATATTTTAATATTTTATTATATCTCTTCATAGGACAACACTGAAGATATGACACTTTGATGAAGATGTAGTCAGTGTACAGCTTGTGAAATTGTGTACATTTGGTGCCCTATAAATAACTCAACACACAGCCAGTAATGTCTACACCACTGACAACAAACATTAGTACACCGCTAAGTGAAAATGGCCAAATTGTGCCCAATTAGCCATTTTATTTCCCTGCTGTTATGTGACTCATTTGTGTTACAAGGTCTCAGATGAGAATGGGGAGCACGTCATACTGGTTTTTGGAAGTTCAGCATGGCATGGCACGTAATGGTAAAGAATTCTGTGAGGATCTGAAAAAAAATTGTTGCTCTACATAAAAAAATGGCATTGGCTATAAGAAGATTGTCAACACACTGAAAGTGAGCTGCAGTACATTGGCCAAGATCATGCAGCAGTTTAACAAGACAAGTTCTACTCAGAACAGGCCTCACCATGGCCAAATGGTCAACCCAAGAAGTTGAGTGTATGCGTCGCGGGCGGAGGAGGGGACGCCGCGCTCTCCCACTACTCGGGTCCGGCTGCCGCTGCGGCTGCTGCGGCCTGCTGCTGCTGCTCGGTGGCTCGAGCGATGGGCCGGATCCCGGGGACTCGAGCGGCGCTCCTCGCCCGTGAGTGAAAGGGGATGGGTTTTTGGGATAGTTTATTGTCCGTGACGCCACCCACGGTTGTGGTGATTTGTTGCCACCACCGCTGCTCTGTATGGGGATCCCGGGGACTGATGACAGGGAGCAGCAAAGTTGTTGGTTCTCCCCTCCGTGGGTAGGGGGTAGTTGTCCCGGGGCCCAGTGATGAGGTGGGTGATGCAGGGTTTGGTGGGGTGCAGGGACGCGGGGGCAGCGCTGTGCCTTGCGGCACTGTGGTACTCACTCAGCCTGAGACGATGACACAGTTCTCGGTAAAATAAACGGCTGGAAAGACGGTTCCCACGGACGGCTGCACATGCTTTTCCCCAGTAGTTGACGGTGACGGTCCCTTTTCCTGCACCTAATGTTTCTGTGTTGGTAGCGATGGGTTCCCACCGGTTACCCACTCCTCGGCTTCAATCTGGGCCGAAGGAGCCCCTCTCTGTGCCCGCAGGCGCAGGCCCTGAGAAACTGGTGCCCTGGCAGTGGCGGTGTCTCTCTCCAACGGTTGGACTGTTGCCTTCAATCGGGAATTGGTTGTTGGGAGACCCAGAGGTCCCCTTCACTAACGGATTTGGCAAATTCACGGCGACTCCTAGCCTTGCCGGGATCCGAAAGGCCCCTGCCAATGGTGCTGACTGCTCTTCGTATACCGCTCCGGTACCGCCGGGCCACCACCCGTCCGCGGTCCTTCCAGCAACCTCCAAGCAGTCCCCCTGCAGACAGTCACCGTCGTCTGCTGACCTTGCTGTCTCAGTCCGGGGCACACACCCGGACCAGCTTCAGGCTTTACAAACTGTCACTTTTTACTCCTTCTCTCAAGCTCCTCTACCACTTCCTTCTCCTTCACTCCCCTAGCTTGAACTCTTCCTCAGACTCTAGTCTGGCTTCAACTGCCTGGTTTTCCCGCCTCCAGGGCTGTGAACTCCTCGGTGGGCGGAGCCAACCGCCTGGCCCACCCCCTGGTGTGGACATCAGCCCCTGGAGGAAGGCAACAAGGATTTTAGGTTAGCCTTGGTGTTCCTAACTGGGGTGTAGGGTGTGGTGGTGTTATGACCTTTGACCCCTGGCTTGCCCAGGGCGTCACATATGCGCTTAGTATCATATACAGAGGTTGTCTTTTCAAAATAAACATATGAGTGCTGTCAGCATTACTGCAGAGGTTAAAGTGGTGAGGGGTCAGCCAGTCAGTACTCAGACCATACACTGCACACTGCATCACATTGGTCTGCATGGCTTTCATCCCAGAAGGAAACCTCTTCTAAAGATGATGCACAAGGAATACCACAAACAGTTTGCTGCAGACAAATAGACTAAGGATATGGATTACTGGAACCATGCCTGTGGTCTGATGAGACCAAGATAAACGTATTTGGTTCAGATGGTGTCAAATATCGGCAACCAGGTGAAGAGTACAAAACAAATGTGTCCTGCCTACAGTCAAGCATAGTGGTGGGAGTGTCATGCTTTGTGGCTGTATGAGTGCTGCCGGCTGTGGGGAGCTACAGTTCACTGAGGGAACCATGAATGCCAACATGAACTGAGACATGCTGAAGCAGAGTAGGACACCCCCTTCGGAAACTGAGCAGCATTGCAGTATTCCTACATAACGACCCCAAACACATCTCCAAAACGGTCACACGTTTGTTAAATAAGCTGAGGGTAAAGGTGCTGGACTAGCCAAGTATGTCACCAGACCTAAATCTATTGAGCATCTGTGGGGCATCCTTAAATGGAAGATAGAGAAGCACAAGGTCTCTAACATCCACCAGCTCTGTGATGTTATCATGGAGGATGGAAGAGGATCCAGTGGCTCCTGTGAAGCTCTAGTGAACTCCATGCCCAAAAGAGTTAAGGCAGTGCTTTAAAATAACGGTGACCACACAAAATATTCACACTCTTATTTATCCAGTTTCAATTGTATTCACTTTTGTTGCCATATATTAATGTCTGTGTTGAGTTATTTAGAGTACACCAAATGTACACTGTTATGCAAGCTGCACACAGACTACTGTACATTGTACCAAACTGTCAGATCTTCAATGTTGTCCCATGAAAAGATAAAAAGAGAAAACAAAATATCTACAAAGATGTGAGGGATGTTCTCACTTTTAATACATGCTGTATATCTATCTATCTATCTATCTATCTATCTATATACATGTGTGTGTATATATATATATATATATATATATATATATATATATATATATATATATAAAATTATGTATATATGTGTATTGTTCTCTTTTTTTTCTTTTTTAAAGATTGCCCACTAGGAAACCATTTTTGCATTCTTGAGTGGGCACCACAGGGAGATTTCTCCTTTTCTGGCATTTGCCTTTACGTATACACTGCTCTTTTTCCTAAGGTACAGTACAATGATCTGCTCATTCACACTAAAGTAATAGGAGTAACAATAAAAAAGCTATTGGATAGGAGTGGTGCTTTGTCTAGGAAAAAAAGGTTTTTGAATCAGACTACTATGTAACTCCAGAAAAAAAAACACAAAAAGCTTCGGCTTTTCTTTCAAATATCAATTTCACCAGGTGGACAAAGAGGTAACCCTTTAAAGTCTTTGTTTACTGCTAAAACCCAGCTAAGATTATTTGTTTAGTTATTGGCAAAAAATAAAGAATTACAAAAATTAAAATATTAAAAGCATTGACCTCTTTATTCCGAGCAGGCCTAAAAATAGAAAAAATATATACCCAGGAAGAAAGGAGACGAACACCCATCCCTTTCAGTATATAATCATTTTAATACAATAATAGAGTAAATTTAAAAAAAATAATAATATGGACTAAATATTTATATTTTCCAGGGTTAGGTAAATATTGTCTCTTCACAGCCCTTAACATGCTGCACAAGCCACAGCTTTCCCTCACATAATCTACAGCCATACCTGCCCCTCAAAACAATGCAGACTAATGCCACCATAACGGTGAAAGCCGTAGCTGAAATATGTTTTTAACATGGAATGATAAGAGGCGACATAATGGCTTACACATTTTTTGCTATTTATTTATCATCCTCTGCTGTATATCTTGGGATAATTCTGTAAAGACAAAGTCAACACCCAAGAGCTGAATATCACCATGAATTAGCAGGATTCCACGCGGGCTCTGCTGACTTGTCACATATCCAGCAGATATAAAAAGTATCTTCATAAAACCATTAAAGTGTAGAATTGATCAGATTCCTTACGCAGGCATTTGTGTAGCTTATTTGACTCGCCCACTCCCAGGGCTATGGGACACCCGGTGCCGGGCTGGACTAGTCCGGGGGTCGTCAGTGGGGGCTGGGCCCGGCTCCGTGACCCTGGTGGGTGTCAATTAATATGGCTGGTGACTTGGGGTGAATAAAGTTTGTGTTCGTGACGCCACCTGTGGTATGCGGCTATTAAGCCGCCGCTGCTGTATGGGGCCTCCGGGGTGATGGAATGGCAGCAATAATGGTACTGCTCCCCACAGGTGGAGCGGTACCCCGGGGCACAGTTGGTGCTCGTGAGAGTCTATGGTGTTGTGGAAGTCTATGCAGGCGACAATAACTGAGACAACACCAGAGGGTGCAATTCCAAGGTCTTTACTCACACTTCCTGGGCTTAAGCACACTGGTGCCTCTGGACTGCTGACACCCCCTGTCAGGGACCTCCGCCGATCCTGGGTAATTCCTGGAATGAAAGCCGGTACCCTTCTCTCAAGTGTCTCTGTCTGCAGCTGTCTCCTTAAACCTTGCCTTTGTAGGATGAATCTGGCTCGGCCTCCACAACAGCCTCCGGGCTGGGAGCTCGCCTGACGGTGATTTGCCCCTTTTCCAGAGGTTCTGCAGTGGGCTGTGGCCCTGGGAGTTTGCAACTTTCCCTGGGCCTCGGTTTTTACTGTTGGAGATGATTTTTTACTTCTCCGGTTTCTAGGGACCGTCCCCTGTTGCAGCTTGATCCCTCCACCGATGTTCCTGTGGAGCAGGCCACCAGCTCAAAAGCTCTCTGTGGCCCTGGAATCCCTTCTCTTCCTCTGCTTGGTGTCACCTGGACCCTCTGAGTCCCAGGTTCTTCTCTTAGCTCCTGTCTGACTAGAGCTTTCTTTCTGCTTCTCCTTCTCGTCTGCCTCCCGCAGACCTCCTCCTCCTTCCTTCCTCTCCAACTTCAACTTCTCACTCTCTCCACTTGACCTTCCTTTCTCTATCTGCTCTCTGGAGGCTCCTCCCACCTCCCCAGTTGCTATGATCTACCCTATAGGAGCAGGGATGGGTCTTATGGGCCCTCCCAGCATGCAGCATGGGAGGGTTTCTGCCACTGTCCCTGGTCCCAGTGTGTACCTAACAATGGGTGTTGTGTAGATTTGCCTGGGGACCGGCATTCACTCCTTTCCTTACCCAGAATGGGACATCACACCGCTGGATGGGGTGCAATGTTCCTGTGGCGACGGAAGCCTCAGGGGTGCCACACTCCCCCACAGCGAATCCCAGCACGTCCTCAGGCTGGAAAACAACAGAAAAATGTGGAAGGAATTGCAATTTTTTTGTTATGCATAACATAAAACAATAAAACTTTTCTTCCCTTTATGGGAGGCACCGACACTTTAACGTTGCAAACTTTCTTATAAAGAAACTCTTAGTGTGCACTTCCAGTCCATTGCACGGTTTGGCACTTCCACCATAATTCTGGTAGGGGGCACAAGGGGTGCCATTATTTACATAGGGATCTTCTGACCACACAGTCCAGTGGCCCAAAACGTCTTTTAACTCTCTTAACTTAGGGGGGTTGCAAAGAAAACGAACCAGCCACTAAGTCCAGTGGCCTGGTAACACAGGACACATATACATTCACATTCACATTCACCGGGGACCACATTCCAGTCCAGTGGCCCGGTAACATATAAACAAAGGGGGTGACTTCTTCAAAAAGAACAAGGGGCAGTAAGGCAGGAAAGGGTGTCATCTTCAAAAAGAACATGAGGGCAGACATACAGTGGCTATTTACAGTTCGGCATCTTCTTCTTTCTTTTAATTGCAGAGGTCCTCTTCTGGCTCAGCTCCCGGTGACATGGAAGCTGCAGCCAGGTTGGTCTGGGTCCCTTGGTCCTGTTCTTCAGCTGTTGTGGGGCTGCTGCGGGGTGATGGTATCGGAGCTGCGTCCTCCTCTTGATGTTCAGGGGTCTGCTCTTTAGCCACAACAGTTGCTGGGATAGACGGCGTTGCGGCCTGGTCTGATCTGGCTGGATATTGTGTTTCTGCGCCGGATGTCTCAGCAGGGACTTCAGTCAGGGTCGCAGCATGGACCTCAATGGGCATCGCAGCAGAGACTTCAATGGGCATTGCAGCAGAGACTTTAATGGGCATCGCAGCAGAGACCCCAGTCGGGATCACAGCAGGGATCGCATTCGGGATCGCAGCAGGGATCGCACTCGGGATCGCAGTGGGGATCGCGGCGGCCTCTGGTAGTAATGCCGGCGGGGTCAGCACACCCGATCGGGCAGGGGCAGTATAGGACTCACCCAGGGTTAGGCCGGAGATGCTCTGCAGCAGGATCGCCATCGCTGGTGTGGGCTCCAGATGGTCATGGGCGGCACCTCCACACAGGCCTTGCTGCACAGACACCTGCAGCTTCCTCATGGCCAGCACATCTCCTTCCCCCACACGGCTGTCTCCCATCCGCTCTGCTCGTTCATCCTGTCAGCCGTTCTCCCGACCTCAGCCTCAGCGGCGGTCACAGGCCTGATCCAGGTGAGCACCTCCTGGCCTCCGCTTACAGGAGCCATTTTCTCTCTTCCTCCAGACAGCAGCATTAACTGCCAGGCAGACACTTTCCTAGCGCACCATTTTGCAACTGCTGCTCTGCATAGCAGACATGGTCTCAACTTCGCGCTCTTATCTTAGACAAGGGGGCGGGGCTTCTTTTTGCGCTCTTTCTGCAGGCACGCCCCCCTTCTTCCCGCGCTCAGTGAGGCTAATGGCGGAGGCAGTTTTCAAACAGTAACACAGTCTGTTAAGCACAGTTTCTGCAGGCACACAGTACCCAGTGGGACCGGGTACGAAATCCTGTTCGTGACGCCAAAGTTGACTCGCCCACTCCCAGGGCTATGGGACACCCGGTGCCGGGCCGGACTAGTCCGGGAGTCGTCAGTGGTGGCTGGGCCCGGCTCCATGGCCCTGGTGGGTGTCAATTAATATGGCTGGTGACTTGGGGTGAATAAAGTTTGTGTTCGTGACGCCACCTGTGGTATGCGGCTATTAAGCCGCCGCTGCTGTATGGGGCCTCCGGGGTGATGGAATGGCAGCAATGATAGTACTGCTCCCCACAGGTGGAGCGGTACCCCAGGGCACAGTTGGTGCTCGTGAGAGTCTATGGTGTGGTGGAAGTCTATGCAGGTGACGATAACTGAGACAACACCAGAGGGTGCAATTCCAAGGTCTTTTCTCACACTTCCTGGGCTTAAGCACACTGGTGCCTCTGGACTGCTGAGACCCACTGTCAGGGACCTCCGCCGATCCTGGGTAATTCCTGGAATGAAAGCCGGTACCCTTCTCTCAAATGTCTCTGTCTGCAGCTGTCTCCTTAAACCTTGCCTTTGTAGGAGGAACCTGGCTCGGCCTCCACAACAGCCTCCGGGCTGGGAGCTTGCCTGACGGTGATTTGCCCCTTTTCCAGAGCTTCTGCAGTGGGCTGTGGCCCTGGGAGTTTGTAACTTTCCCTGGGCCTCGGTTTTTACTGTTGGAGATGATTTTTCACTCCTCCGGTTTCTAGGGACCGTCCCCTGTTGCAGCTTGATCCCTCCACCGATGTTCCTGTGGAGCAGGCCACCAGCTCAAAAGCTCTCTGTGGCCCTGGAATCCCTTCTCTTCCTCTGCTTGGTATCACCTGGACCCTCTGAGTCCCAGGTTCTTCATGGGAAGCGTCACTTTCTTCTCTTAGCTCATGTCTGACTAGAGCTTTCTTTCTGCTTCTCCTTCTCGTCAAGCCAGACCTCCTCCTCCTTCCTCCATCTCCAACTTCAACTTCTCACTCTCTCCACTTGACCTTCCTTTCTCTATCTGCTTTCTGGAGGCTCCTCCCACCTCCACAGTTGCTATGATCTACCCTATAGAAGCAGGGATGGGTCTTACGGCCCCTCCCAGCATGCAGCATTGGAGGGTTTCTGCCACTGTCCCTGGTCCCAGTGTGTACCTAACAATGGGTGTTGTGTAGATTTGCCTGGGGACCGGCGTTCACTCCTTTCCTTACCCAGAATGGGACATTACACCGCTGGATGGGGTGCAATGTTCCTGTGGCGACGGAAGCCTCAGGGGCGCCACATATTGCCCTCAGTTGGCTGTCATTTATGTATAAATATTGTACGGAGTGTTCTGAAGGAGCAGCAGCTGGGACTGGACAACATTTACTTCTGCCTACATCCGTGCTGAGCCTGAGGTTTGCACAATTTCATTTGGTGAACACATTTCTTATTTTTTCAATATAAATTCCTGGAGGAGATTTGCCATGGAGCACTTCCAATTCTCCACTCGGGAGACAGGAGTTAATAAATAATAACTCCATGGTGTACAAACTGAGAAATGCACAAAAAATATAGGCTTTGTAACAAAGCTCAGAATGGGCCCACTCAGCCCTGAAAGCCAGACTAAATTCTCTGTGTGTTTTAAATGCTGTGCTGTTTAATGTAAATCAATACTCCAACATTTTAGAGGTTTTTTTTATTTTAGTGCTGGAGTAGTGCTGTAAATCTTAGTCCCCTGCCTCCTGCCTGATATTCGCCCTCCGGTGGCTTCAACCTCTACCAACATCTCTCTTGTCGGGCTCCAGTGCTTCATGGAGCGTGCTGGAGGTAAAAAATCAATACAAGTCTATGAGAGGATCTTTCTGGCTCTCACGGAGCTATATTTGGAGATGGCAATGTAACTTCTGACTTTTGGCAAGTCAGAAATTACTGGCACAAGATGGCACTGTGGGACCAGAGCGGAGCCAAAAAAAGCATGAAAACACCGGAGGGTGATTACAACAAAGGCAGGAGCCTTAGATTTAGGCTGGAGTCACACTTGCGAGCGACTCGTGTGAGTCTTGCATTGCATCACCCGGCACAGACACACTCTCCTGACAGGAGCAGGTCAGCTGCAAAGAAATACATGCAGCCTACCTGCTCCTGTCAGGAGAGTGTGCGGCCATGACAGGTAATGCAATGTGAGACTCTTGTGAGTTTCTCGCAAGTGTGACTCTGGCCTTAAAGCGTCACTCCATTTCTGCAAAAAAACAATGGAGTGATGCTTTAAGAATATATCGGTATAGACAGTTTCTCTTCTAGGCCACAGGAAGCTGATATCACAGCAAGCAGAAGTAATTCAATACCAGACCTGTCCCACTGTGAAGCCAACTGTAGTCATGTGCCATGCCAATTACACCTCTGCATACAAATACAGCCATAATCGAAACTATATTTATTTACTCAATGTATCAAATACATTTATTTTAACAAACGTAAAATAAATAAATACAACTGTTCTGGGATCTATATCTGGTCGTGTTAGCAACTAGTAAAATTATGATGGTTATAATTTGGTCTTTCTATTGCCTGAATACCGACTGTTCTTACTCATAAGGAAGGCATTACAGTAAATTAATAAGAATTTGTATGCAGGTACTATCACCATCACACTGGTTTCATAGCATTCATTTACCTTGTCTGCACTAGACGTTTTCTTAGAAGCAGAGATTCCTTAATCTTCGTATGGCCTGTGTTGTCTTTTTTTTCTCTGCCGTCAGAAGGTCACTGTGGGATAGGAAACAGGAAATAGTTAACTGTGGAGTGAAGTTCCATTTTATGCAGTAACATTTTTGTTAAAGTCTTCAGAAACCTGAATTGAGTACAGGTTATATGTATATTAAATAAAACCTACTACTCACTATCAAACCTTCCCTTTCCTTTAGAAACATACAATATACAGTTGTACGATCTATTGTCTCCTGATGGGAGATTTTAGGGAGAATGGTTCAAATCTGGAAAGTCTTTTCAAGGAATGGCAACTTTGCTGTTTAGTTTCTAAGTCATTTTTGTTGTGAAGAAAAACGGGGTGATGTAACAAGATGGAGGTTACCAGACCCAAAGTGGTCTAAATATAAATTAATCCAATCATAAATATGTTGTTAACTACTGTACATAAAATCGAGATGTTATAAAAATGAGCTTTAATAAATGTATATATCATCATGTAATGTTATACTCTATAAGCACTTATTATCTGTGAAGCACAAATGATAACAATGCAGAAGGTGTGAATCAGCATGTGACCTTGGCCCTTTTGTTTAATATAAAGTGACATGCTAGAGAGGAGTAGAGGTGTTATCCATTGCTGCTGAGCAGCCATCTCGCTCAAACTATCCATTGGGGAGATTTAAGTTCTACTTAATGAAAATTTACGGTTGGCCCTGAAGACTCCCTGTAACATTTGTTTTGTCCTCGTTTTTCTTAATAACACTAATGCTGTATTTTGAAATCATCCATTTTGTGTAAATCTTTTAGAATCATTTTGCTTTGCTAACATTTATTAAATAGGACAGATTTTAATGAATATTTTTGTGTTAGTCATGTCTCTGTTTATCAATTTAAAAATGTGACTGAAATAAAAAATGTATTTGTTGTTCTTTGTATCATTCCACTTAGCACAATGAAATGTATAAATATTGACAGCAAATTGGACTTTCTAGCAAACTTGTTAAAGCTATGAATAACACATTAGATTTCATTTACTTCTCACTGATCGCAATTCTCCGTAGGTTTGATCTCCACTTCTGCAAGAGGAGCCGGCAACACCATGCCAATCTGTGAGTAGAGTCATGCCAGAAAACATCTCAAAAGTAGATACCTATAGGTATGCAATTACTAGGCAGTCGATACCAAGCAAAGGGAACACAGACAGTAGAAAACATATGAAAGCATATAAATATATATATATATATATATATATATATATATATATATATACTTACATATAATTTGCATATCTACATTAGTTATCGATGAAAGGAAGGTCAACAATGTAATAGAATACTTAAATACATAAATTCACCTTTCTTCGAAAGTCCTGTGATTTCTGGAAATTTCCGAGGGTTTGCACACAAACTATGTCTAGCTCATTGTAAACCATTAGTTTCTTACTATACAACATTTTCTTTTATGTTGTCCTCCATATTTTCTCTCGAGCTTCTCTTTCAATTGTAAAATACTTATCAAAGCAACACTAAGAAAAGCAAAAAGTTGTATATTTCCGTTAAAGTATAGAAAAAACTAGTATAAATCAAAGAAAAATCCCCAAATGAAGACTTTGAGTATATCCATAAAGCAAAATCCTGAGTAGAAGGAGAGAGAACCATCCGTTTCCAAAGGAAATGTTTGCTGGGAGGTTCAGTAATGTGCCTGATGTAAGACGTCTTTGAGAAAGTTTCTGTGTATGGCACAGAAGCTGCCAGAGATCCCAGCATGCAACCTGTACAACATTTGGTTTCAATTAGGGAAAGAAAATTTAGCTCACAATAACAGTGGCCTCTGTCAGATTTCTTTTCCCTGAACTAAAAAATGTTTACATCTGAAAAAAGTGTTATGAAAACTAAAAAACCTACTGAAGAAATGTTTTTAGAGAGAAAGCAAAAAAACAAAATAGCAAAATAATAAATGTGTTCTGAGATAAATCCAGTTTAAGAAATCTAACCTCACAGACACCATGGGCAGTAGCTGTCTTAAAATTTTGTAGAAAAGCAATATTAAGAGGCTAAAATGTAACTTTTATTCTAATATCGATAAAAGCCTAGATTAGGTAAAATACGTAACCCAAAACTCCCTGGATTGCTGACAACCTCAGCTTCAGGCACAAAATCCAGGGAGCCTATAAACATAACAAAATTAACAAAAAAACACAACATACATAACAAAAATTGAGTGTGATAATTTCACTCGAAGAGGGATAGTAGTCCCATATATGAGTGCCAAAAAAATTATCAAAAATAACTCAATATAAGAAAACCATATAGTGCATAGTGGTCCTCAAAGAGGAATCCACTAGTGTCAGGATTTTAGAATGAGTTGTAAACGATCTCACCCATTCCTTGCAGCTTGGGGTCTAACAGGGTTTCCTCTGCACGGGTCCTTGCAGCTTCCGGCTGACCCTACAATATCCCTAAGGAAATTATTAATGCCTGTTACCCCAATAGCTCCCGCCCTTGCAAGGGCAGACCACATCTAACCCTCTCTTAGTGCCCCTATAATGTTCCTGGCCCTCGTCCCGACGCGTTTGATCTCTTTAGAATCATCAGGGGACTCCGGTAACACATTAGAGGTCAGAGGTCCTGTGCCCAAGCTCACACAACACACTAAGGAGCCGGGGCACACATAGCAGAGGGTATATAAGCATTGTAGAACCAATCATAGAATGCATCCAATTAAAAACTCACCGATGGCTAGTTTAATCCCCAGGTGTTAATGTACAGCCGTTATCATCACTCTCCAGTCAGATTATTATAAGCGCCATGTTAAAGCACATGGTCCGATAGTTTTACATCCAGTGTGCGTTCCAACAAAACAGAAACATCCGGTGTATACATCACATCCGGAGTTTCACAGCGGGCATGCCAGTGGGCGCGTCACGCATGTAAAAGGAACGTCCCCCAGCTCACTGAGCAGACTCCAGGTCTGGAACGCACACATCCGTGTTCCATTTGCACGGAGGAGGTGTCACGCATGGAAGGGCGTCACAAATAACGTCATAGATATGTGGGTGGGAGTGTAGTCTGTTAGATCCAAGGGACTCGTCTAGGCTAACGGGGCAGGACAGAGAGACCAGAGAGCTTATTGCCGTCAATCCCATGCAGCACCCCAGATCGAGCACCTGCATTCACACCCCCACCACAACAAAATTCCAAAGGGTGGAATATAAACAGACAATTCCCCACTCTATTCATTTCTCTAAAAATCAGAGGACTAGAATTATTAGATCTCATGGATTATACAGGAAAAGGTCCCTATATCATATTGTATATTATATGAATGGCTGAATTTCAGGGGATAAACCAGTGCAAAGAAGAGCGACCAAGATTATTAGAGGAATGGGGGGGCTGCAATACGAAGACAGGTTATTAAACTTGGGGTTATTTAGTCTGGAAAAACGAAGGCTTAGGGGAGATCTAATCACAATGTATAAATATATGAGGGGACAGTACAGAGACCTTTCCAAAGATCTATTTACACCTAGGCCTGCGACTGGAACACGGGGGCATCCGCTACTTCTTGAGGAAAGAAGGTTTAATCATAATCACAGACGAGGATTCTTTACTGTACAAGCAGTGAGACTATGGAACTCTCTGCCGCATGATGTTGTAATGAGTGATTCACTACTAACATTTAAGCAGAGCCTGGATGCCTTTCTTGAAAAATTTAATATAACCAGTTATGTATATTAGATTTTATGACAGGGTATTGATCCAGGGAACTAGTCTGATTGCCGGATGTGGAGTCAGGAAGGAAATTTTTTCCCCATTGGAACTTGTTTGCCACATTGGGGTTTTTTGCCTTCCTCTGGATCAACATGTTAGGCGACGGGTTGAACTAGATGGACTTAGAGTCTTCCTTCAACCTTAAAAACTATGATACTATGATACTATGATTATATTTATGTATAACAAATTGCATTCTATTATATATTCATGATAGATATAGTCCAATCAAGGCCCAAATATGACAAATATATGCAGATTATTGGGTTCCAGATTTAAGGAGATGGAGCCATTTCCATCAATCCCGAACTATAGAGGTTACATATTGACAAAATCAATAGAACAAGGCTACCTTTGGCGGTAATCATCTACCCAGACCTATATCAAAACTGGCGAATTCTAGGTGTTCATTTAACCCCTGTGGAGGCAGGGTACCCAGGGTAAAGTGACATGTCTGGCCAGTGGTTTATTTCTTTGCTGCTCAATATCCCTGAGGTGGTCACCCACCCTGCGTCTGAACTCACGGCTGGTTTTACCCACATACTCAAGTCCACATTTGGCCTTGTACACCACTCCCTGACTGAGACAATTAATGAAGTGTCGTGTCTCAAAAGTTCTGTTGAAGACTAGAGTTGAGCGCGGTTCGTGATTCGTAGTTCTCCAGTTCGCGGTTCGAGTGATTTTGGGGGCTGTTCTAGATCGAACTAGAACTCGAGCTTTTTGCTAAAAGCTCGATAGTTCTAGTTACGTTAGACAACGGTTCTAGCAGCAAAAAGCCAAGCTAATTACTAGCTGGCTTTTCGCTGTAATAGTGTAAGTCACTCTGTGACTTACACTGTTATGAAATTTCAGCGTATAGTGTGCGGGGACTGCGCATTCAGATCACTGCTGCTGGGATAATGGTGATCGCCATTTTATTTTTCTTTGTCTTCCTTCCCTAAGCGTGCGCGTGTAGTGGGGCGGGCCAGCATGTCAGCCAATCCCAGACACACACAGAGCTAAGTGGACGTTTAGCCAGAGAAGCAACGGCATGTGTGATAGGATGTCCATGTCACATGTCCCTGCATTATAAAAACGGGTATCTGCCCGTCTGGACGCCATTATCTGCCTTCTGCGTCTGGGTGTCAGTCACCGCTGGTGTAGCTCCTGTCTCCGATACTGCTGTGTACGCTCTACACACAGCGCTATACAGAATAGGGATAGAAGTTTCTTTTAGCCCTTGTAAAGTCAAATTACAGCAGGCTGAGAGCCATAGGTGACAGTTAGGTCCGTGGAAACAGATTTTAACAGCTACAGATAACAGCGTCTGTGTAGCTAAGCTCAGGGACTTCCTTGCTGCATTTCCCCATTAGGAGGGATAGAAAGTGAGGCTTCCTTTCCTCTACACTGACCCACAACCTTGCCACTGTTCTCTCCTGCCCTTTGCACACTCAAGCTCATGGTTACTAAGCCATTATATTAGCAAACACCGAGTAAACTTAGTGGCATCCTAAAAGTGGCTGTTGGACTTCATTTGTGTCCCACTGGTGCAAAGCTATTTGCAGCACCTCTGCATTGCACACTCAAACTCATTGTTACTAAGCCATTATACTAGCAAACACTGAGGAAACTTAGTGGCATCCAAAAAGTGGCTGTTGAACTCCATTTGTGCCACACTGGTGCCAAGCTATTTCTAGCACCTCTGCATTACACCCTCCTGCTCTGTTTTTAATAAGCTATAATAATAGCAAAAAATGCTGCCAGTTAGTGGCATCCAAAAAGTGGCTGTTTTACTCCATTTGTGCCCCACTGGTGCCAAGCTATTTCTAGCACCTCTGCATTCAACTCTCATGCACATTTTGCTACGCTATTTTTATAGCAAACTCAGGGAATTCCTTGCTGCATTTCATCATTAGGAGAAATAGAAAGTGAGGCTTCCTTTACTGTCGTGGTACACACAGAACACGGCCACTGTACCCACCTGCCCACTTTTGCCACGCTATTTAATTTGCCCAAAGAGCTGACACTTTTCTGCCATCCTAAAATTGTCTGGAATACTAAGTTATTGTTCCTTTGCTGCCAAGCAAGGTGCAACACATGTGCATTCTACACTCCTTTCCATTTGTGGAACGCAATAATTAACTGCAGGTAGTCCAGCCAATCTTTCAAGAAGGTGCAGGCGTGGATATAATGTTTCCTTCATCCAATGGTGGTTCTCTCGATGTCTGACAGCTCAACAATACCATCTGTTTGCACTTAAAAAACAAGTGACGACCTGCCAATCACACTCCCGCTTACGAGTAACGGGGTGGAAGTTCAGTGTGAAAAAGCATGTGTGACTGCTGTCCCCACAGTCACAGAGGATGAAGAGCACGCAGATGCACGTGATGGGGCAGGCGGTGGTTGCACAGCCCCGCTAGGCCGCATTGTAGCACAGTGAAATTCCGATTGCGACTTATGCTTCATTTTAAGTCTTGTATTTGGTGGGATCCACAGTATGCAGCAAAACCACGCAACATGAAAAGCACTGTTTGCAGTTGGGTTCATAAATGATTCTTTCACTTTCTCAAAACAAACAATAAGAACCATGCATTAAATTGAAATAATAGAACAATCTATTCAGTTGCCTACTCCTTGCTAAGCCCTCTGCGTAGCAGCAGTAATTGTGTGTTTGTGTGTGTGTGTGTGTAAAGACAACTTACTAGTGGCGCATCACAAGAGCTTCCCAGTTATCTACCTAAACATAGACAAAACACATCACCCACCCTGAATACCCTTGTTAGCTGAAGCCTCACAGATAAGGCAGATGATAACAGTGCGAATGCAAACCACACAGCTCTGCAACACAGTCACGTAAATCTTGAAAAGCAACATTCAATGCAAACATGTGTCGCTGTCCCTCTATGATTTAAACGGTACGTGACAATTTGACAGTGCAGAGGCAGCAAGTGTGATTGTCTATATAGTCGTCCTACCCAGAACAGATATGTGTTTTCATAATAAAACAAAGTGTTGCGTGCACGCATTACTGTCTGGGCACAGCCTACCGTACCCGGGTACTGTGATGTCCAGTTGCCATAAATACAGACTTTACGCTCCTATCATGGTTAACAGTATAGACAGCACCGGAAGAATGTTGGTCTGTGGCACAGGATGCTGCTCACTGGCGTTACGGTACTCCTCACCAAACTCCAAAATGACTCCCCTCACAATTGAACAAAGTGTTTCCGCGGTTGCTCCTTCCTGTGTGCCGATTTACCCCAGCCGCAGCCTAACTCCAGTGTTTCGCTAACTGAGTATGCTCTGCCTGACTGTGTCATTCCTGAGGCAAAGTCTTAATTTTGAGCTATAGCGCATGCTCGTTTGGACTGTGCATGAGTCATTCTGCGACCTGCGGCTCAACACACTTACACAGGGCCCTGGGGCTTGACTCACTGTCGGCAGGCCACTAAAACTAACTGCACCCAACATCAGCCCCAGGGGTCCCCTTACACTGCAGTGGTAGTCCCCACTGACCGCAATACTGAGAGTGGCGTCACGAAAATACATATAAAGAAGCAACCTAAGTGTGACTCTTCCTCCACGTGGAGTCCCTGAAGGTAATGCACCAACACAACACCTGTGGGGCTTCACACTGACTGAGAAAAGCCACTTTGCACAGGTACTTGCACTCCGTGCCGGGTCTAAGTCCTGTGTTGTGCCTAGACAGCATGCTGAAGCGGATAGTCTTTTTTTCAGAAACTGTATTTCATGCTACTGAGCATGCTCAGGCACTTACTGCATCAGAGGCTAGGTCCGGTAATGAACTCTTTGTCCCTGACCCTGATGTGGGGGGCCCATATAGACCACAGGGCATCAGGTGTCCTGACAATTTGGCCAGGCCACTCCCAACAGGCTTGCAGAGGCCCGCCCCTATGACTTGTCACCTCATTGTTGTTGGTCAGACGATGACTGTTGAGGTGTTTTGGTTGTGGCAGCCATGAGGTCATCATTCAAGTGGCGGTTCAAAATAGGACGCTAGTTATGCCACTCATGACATGTCACTCTGCTTTTGTCTCCAGGAGGTGCATTGTGGTCCACCCTGGTTTGTGGCGGACCCAGGTTATAAAAGGGGCTGGAGTCAACAAGAAGGTGCCTAGTCTTCTATTATGCTCCGAAAGAGCACACCTTCGTGTGTTGAACCCATTGCGGCTTTAGGCCAGAGGTAGGCAGGGATAGGCCATCGATGCAGGCCGCCACCACAATTGGTAACACAGAACGTTTAAGAACAGCTCCTGTCCTACCAGTCCTACTAGTGCAGCCCAGTGGCATAAACAGGCCTGCTGCTGCTGATGCGCCTGGTGTGTCCCCTACGCATACGGACAGCGTAACCAATGCCCCCTGTGTTGTTAACAGGGAGTTCCGGGGCTGGGTGGGCGTGTGGACCCTGTCACGCTAACAGGGCTCCCAGTCTCCAGATCCAAGTGGCGTCTAACTCGGTTCAGGCTACTATTTGTTTGAGAGTCAACCTGCTCTGTATCCTCCACCTAACCTTCCAGTTGCCAACCTCTCCTTTTCCATCTGTGAGCTCAGTGGACACCGAATGGCGATTGGGATCTCTACTTTTCTATTTCTTTTCTTCTTAATATTTTTTATATAGCGGTAACATAGTATATACCATTTTATCCAAATCTGCCAGTCCCACCATACCAGATGTTGTTTCTTCAGCAAATGTTAATGTTGCTTAACCACCAAACCCACGGACACAAACTTTTTTACCCTTTCCAACACACCTGTTCCCCTTTCCACCAGCATCTGTCCTTTTTCAACTCAGTTTGTATATGACCAAAAATGCAACTCTGCAGAGACACCGTACTCAACGTCTCAGCACAGCAGCCAGCTCTCGGTCCCTCAGATGTGGACAAGTAAGACCATTTCCTCCTATCGATGAAAAAGCGTTGAGATTCACTCTGTGCACCACTGGTGTTTAGTGGAAAAGCAGATGTAAGATTGCGTAACACCTTCTACTGATACTCCTGCATACGTGCGTCCCTTTCTATGGCAGGAGTTATTTCGCAAAATTTTGTGTTGAACCGGGGATCTAACAGTGTGGCAACCCAGTAGTCAGCATGACTTTGAATTCGTACAATCCGAGGGTCATGTTGTAGGTAGTGCAGCAAGAAGGCGCTCATGTGTCTTGAGCATCCAGGAGGACCAAGTCCTTGGTGTGTTGGTGGCGGAGAGGTGAGAATTGTGCCTCCTTCCTCTGCCCTCTCCCCACAACCTCGCACAACCGAAATGTGAGCAAGCTCTCACTAATCTGCTGAGTCTTCCATGCCCATTGCCAGTTCGTCCTCCATTTCTTCATGGGCTCCTGCACCTTCCTCAACTGTTTTGCTGATACTATGCGCCCTTGATAATCCCTCTCCCCCACCGTACCATGACTGCCGCCAAGGTGCCGCTGACCGTCTGGACCTTGTAGATCTTGTTATCCCTTCCGCATATGACTCCTCCAGTACTTCCTCCCTTCCCCTTGGACCAACACCTGAATCCGGATTAATACTTACAGTGTGTTCCATCATGTAGATGAATTCAAAATTGTCACGCTGAGAATGTCATCGCCAGTGTTAAACATCTGCGTCGACATTTGTAAACTGTGTAGAACGGTGCATATGTTCTTGATCTGACACCACTCCAGCAGCGTTATCTGCACCACCTCTGGATCAAGTTAGCCCAGGGTATACATCATAACATATTTCAGCTTGGCTCTGCGGTGCTGCCACAGACACAGACGCTGCAACATGTGCAGATTCAAATTCCTGCGTGTCGGAACATCACATTTCAGACGTTTAACCACCAGACCTTAAGACTTCATGAGCGATGAAAGTTGTTGAGCTACTGGGTGCGAACGATGGAAGTGAGCACATAGCGAGCGTGCCCGCTGTACAAGGCCATGTAGCCCGGGATGTTGTTTTAAAAATTGCTGGAGAATCAAATAAAACACGTGAGCCATACAAGTCACGTGTGTCACATTGTCCTGACGAAGGCACGCTGCCATGTTTGCATCATTGCCGCACACGGCTGTTAACTCACCACCGTAGTCCGCTACGTCAATTTGTACTCCTGTCGCAAGGTGACGTGTTCCTTTCGTGCATAGTGCTGATGATGGGAGAGGAGTTGACGCCAGCGGTGCAGGTGGACGCAGGTTATGCTCACCCACTGGGCTGCGTTACCTTGACATATGCAGAACCAATGGCTGAATGCAGGTGGTGGGTATCTCACAGAGGAAGTGTGGCGCCCTGGGCAAGCCAGGACGTCACAAGCACAACACCAACACACCCTGCACTCCCGGTCAGGCACACCGAAGTCAGACAAAAACCCTTGTTGCCTTCCTCCAGAGACTGATGTTCACACCAGGGGGTGGGCCAGGCGGTTGGTCCCGCCCACCAAGGAGTTCACAGTTCTGGAGGCGGGAAGAGAGAGTAAATAGAGTTTGGAAGTGAAAGAGAGAGGAGAGGGAAGTGGTAAAGGAGCAGACAGAAAGTGGTCCGGGTGTGTGGCCGGACGGAACAGCAAGGTTGGCAGACAGTGATGACCGTCTGCAGGAGTGGCCTATCAGAGCTTACCGTAACGACCGGGGACGGGCGGTGGCCCGGCGGTACCGGACCGGTATGCAAAGAGAAGCCAGCACTATCTGGCAGGGGCTTACGGACCCCGGCAAGGCTAGCAGTCGCCGTGAATTTGCCGAATTCGTTAGTGAAGGAAACCTCCTGGGTTTCCCAGCAGCCAAGTCCCGACAGAAGGCAACAGTCCAACCAAGAGAGGGAGACACCGCCACCGCCAAGGCAACCGTTTCCCGGGGCCAGAGCCTGCGGGCAAAAGGGGCTCCTCCAGCCCATATCCAAGCTTGGGAGCAGGTTACCGGTGGGAACCCATTGGAACCATCTACCGTACATAGGTGCAGGAAAAGGCAGTCACCATTAACCTGCCGGGAGAGACAACATCGCAGCCGTCTGTGGGATCCGTCCATCCAGCCGTGTGTTTTACCGAGAACTGTTTCCTCATCATTGGCTGAGTGAGTACCTCCGTGCCATGCGGCACAGCGCTGCCCCCGCGACCCTGCACCTCACCAGGCCCTGTAACCCGCCTGTCATCCATCCCTACCCCCATCACCGGGTCCCGGGACAACTAACCCCCTATCCACGGAGGGGAGAACTAACATCAAAGCTGCTCCCTGTCACCGCTCCCGGGATCCCCGTCCAGAGCAGCGGTGGTGTCACTAACTTCACCACAACAGTGGGTGGCGTCAAGGACAATAATCAAATCCCCACAATCAAAATCCCCTTTTCACAAACGGGCGAGGAGCGCCGCTTGAGTCCCCGGGATCCGGCTCACCGCTCGAGCCACCACCGAGCAGCGGCAGCAGCAGCCGGACCCGAGCAGTGGGAGAGCGCAGCGTCCCCTCCTCCGCCCACGACAACTTGGCGTCACGAACAGGATCCTACCGTTCTACCAACTGGTGGAAGTGCGCCTTGTGTAACCGCCGGAGGTGTCCGGCCGAAAAATTTGTGAAGCCGCCATCTTGGGAGCGAAGAATTCCCGCTCGAGCATCTCCTCGAGTAGTGGAGGCGCGAAGGCCAAAAACCCCGCCCCTGTAGAGGAGGAGCCGGAAAGAGACTAAGGGGGACGGAAACAAGATGTCTGCGCCCGACGGAGCCGCTGGAAGAGCGGCGGATGCAGCCGCGGGAGCACCCGTAGATGGGAATGGGCCTGCCCAGGTCCCGGCCGCGCTGGCGGGGGGCGCCGCGGCCCCAGCATTCGCTCAGGTGATGCCGTTCTCTTTGCCCTATGTGCCCGGAGCTGCCTGGCTACCGCAGTACGATGGGAAACCTGATGCCTTGCAGGTTTTCCGGAAGAAACTTAGTCCGCTACTAGAACTGTACCCCCTGACTGATAAGCAGCGTGCAGCGCTAGTGCTGGGGCAGCTAACCGGCACGGCTGAGCAAGAGGCGGAGACCTGGGCCGAGGGGGACTCTGTAGCCACCATATTTGAAAAGCTGCAGACTGCATTTGAGACCCGTACCGAGGCCGAGTTGCAGATGCAGTTCTATCAATGCCGGCAACGGCCCGCAGACAGCATTCGGGACTATGCCCTGCGCCTGCAAACCGCACTCCGCACACTGAAGCGGGTGGACACCATCAACAGTGTGGACAGTAACAAAATGTTAAGGGAGCAGTTTGTGCAGGGGATGAGGTCCTCCGAGGACCGCAAACAGCTTTGGCTGTGGGCCCTAGAACACCCTGATGTGGACTTTGCCGTATTAAAGGAACGGGCCATCAAAGCTCTGCAACCCCCCACATTTGAAGCTCCTGAGCCAGCCCCGTGGCCGGTTGAGACTGCTCCCGTCATGGTGGCCCCTACCCCATCGGCACCTCCAGTGCCTGCAGCCCCAAGTGGAACGATGGAAGAGCTCGCTGCTCAAGTTCGCCGCATGGATGGGGACCTCGCTAAGATCCTCGCCGCACTCCAGCCTCCGACCAGATCCCAGGCCCCGGTGAAAATGCAGCTCGCCGACAGCCCTGAGGACGTCCCCTGGATGCAGCGGAGAAGGGCTAAGGACTCACGGAATGGACCCCCGATCTGTTACAGGTGCAGCAAACCCGGCCACTACTCCCGACGGTGTCCGTTAAACGAGCAACCCCTGGGGCCACGGGCCAATCCTTAGGAGTAGAACCCCATGGCCCCCCAGACTGGTGGGACCGGTACATTGGGGCCCGGCCCATCATCTCGTGGCTGGGGACGGCATACCGGTGATGGCTCTCCTGGACACTGGATCACAGGTAACCACCATACCATACACACTGTATCAATGGTATTGGGGAAAAGACGAGCTGGCTCCTCCAGATGCCAGTATAACACTGATTGCTGCTGATGGACTCCCATTGACCCAAGTGGGATACAAACAAGTGGCCATGACTGTGGGGCGAGCTGAACTGCAACACCAGGGTATGATTGTGATAATGAATGAACCCAGTGATCATAACCCGAAGATAGTGCTAGGGACCAATGTGATGGAGCACTGTATGAGTGACGTGCTAACCCTACTGCAGCAGCTGGCCGCCACGGCGGCAGGGAGCTGACAGAGAGCTGTGCAGCGTGAGATCCGAGCCGTGATGTACCGCCAACACGTGAACTCGACAGGAGGAGAGATTGGTGGGGTGAGAGTGATGGATGTTGCCCCTTTGATTGTGCGTCCCAGGAGCGAGATGATGATTTGGTGTAGGGCAGCGGTAGGGCCCCAGGGGCGTGACTACCCCGCCATGATTTAGCCCATGCCCTCTGAACACTGGCCCACAGTAATGGCCGCCCGAGGGGTGGTGGATGTAAAGAAGGGGAGAGTGCCCGTGAGGGTGCTGAACTGTGGGGAGGAAGAAGTCAGGCTTCCCCAGTACGCTACCCTTGCCAAGTTGTTCACCCTGGATCCCCACACCATCCATGAAGCCATTCCCCCAACCTCACCACCTACTGCCAGCACTCACCCATCCCAAGGGGAGTTAGACGAGTGGTGTCGACAACTACACGTAGGCACTGACGATACCCCTACACATAACAAAGAAAGGGTATACCGGGTGGTACGGGAGTATGAGCGGGTTTTTAGCAAACATCCCCTAGACTTCGGGCAGATTAAAGGGGTCCAACACCATATCCCCACCGGTGAGCATCCCCCTATCAAAGAGAGGTACAGGCCTATTCCCCCTGCACACTACCAATGTGCCAAGGACATGTTGAGGAACATGAAGAAGGCAGGGGTTATTAGGGACAGCTGTAGTCCCTGGGCCGCCCCCTTGGTACTGGTTAAGAAGAAGGATGGCACCATGCGGATGTGTGTGGATTACCGAAAAATTAACCAGATAACACATAAGGACGCTTACCCTCTGCCCCGCATTGAGGAATCTCTGGCTGCGCTGAGAACCGCTAATTACTTTTCCACCCTTGACCTCACCAGTGGGTACTGGCAGGTGGCTGTGGCACCAGAAGACCGAGAAAAGACTGCATTTGCTACCCCTATGGGACTCTGTGAGTTTAATAGCATGCCGTTTGGGCTGTGCAATGCCCCTGGAACTTTCCAACGGCTGATGGAATGCTGTCTGGGGCATCTAAACATTGAGACCGTCCTGCTGTACCTGGATGATGTGATTGTGTACTCCCAGACATATGAAGCCCACCTGGAGCACCTAGCCGAGGTGTTCGCGTCCCTTGCCAAATATGGGATGAAGTTGAAGCCCTCAAAGTGTCATCTGCTGAAACCCAAAGTGCAGTACCTAGAGCATGTGGTCGGTGCAGAGGGTGTCGCCCCTGACCCTGATAAAATCACCGCCATTCAGGACTGGCCGAGGCCGACCACGGTGAAGGAGGTGAGGCAGTTTCTGGGCCTGGTGGGGTATTACCATCGCTTCATCAAGGGGTACACGAAGATGGCTGCCCCCATGCAAGACCTCCTCGTGGGACAGACCAAAGGTGGTAGACCCCTCGGAGCCCCATTGGTGTGGGAAGAAAGGCATGAGGAATCCTTCCATCAGCTGAGAGCGGCCCTGACCGGAGAAGAAATCCTAGCATACCCTAATTACAACAACCCCTTCATCCTTTACACCGATGCCAGCAATGTAGGCTTAGGGGCGGTTCTATCCCAGGTCCAGGACGGAAAAGAAAAAGTGATTGCTTATGCTAGCCGAAGGCTTCGACCGACTGAGAGGAACCCCGAGAACTACAGCTCTTTCAAGCTTGAACTCCTGGCACTGGTGTGGGCTATCACCGAGCGGTTCCGCCAAGCTGGGCACGTTGGAACAGCGGTGGGTGGCTAGGCTAGCCAACTACGATTTCACCATCAAGTACAGGGCCGGCCGTGCCAACATTAATGCCGATGCACTCTCACGGATGCCCCACTTGTTGGAAGAAGAGCCTGAGGATGACGACCTCGAAGAGATTGAGCTGCCCGCATTTCATCAAGCATCCGACTGAGAAGGTGCATGTCTATCAACAACGGGTAAACCTGGACCCGCTGCCCAGCCAGGAGTGGCAAGAAGCTCAGGACCAGGCACCCGCTGTTTGCTTAGTCAAGATCTTGGTGGAACAAGGTGCTGCTGGAATAGACCCTGCCGCCCCAGCTGAAGCCCAACGCCTGTGGCGAGAACAAACCCGGCTGTTTCTACACGAGGGGAAGTTGTACCGTGAGCTGATTAACCAGAAGACTCATGAGAAAATCTGCCAGTTGGTGATTCCCCAAGCTAACGTGCCCACTGTCCTGCAAGCGTACCATGATGGTGCTGGACACTTCGGATGGAAGAAACTGGAAATGCTGTTGAGAGAGCGGTTCTATTGGAGTGGAATGCGGGAATCTGTAGAGGCCTGGTGCTGAGAGTGCGGCCCTTGCACGCTGAGAAGAAAGGACGAGGCCAGCCAGAAGGCGCCCCTACACCCGATCGTTACACATCAACCGCTGGAGCTGGTCGCCCTGGACCATGTAAAGCTCACCCCCAGCCGAAGTGGGTATACCTACGCTCTAACCATTGTAGACCACTATTCAAGGTTTATGGTGGTTGTCCCAGTCAAAGACCTAACTGGCCGTACCGCCGCTAGAGCGTTCCAGGCTTATTTCTGCCGACCACATGGATACCCTGAGAAGGTGCTTACTGACCAAGGCCCGGCCTTTGAAGCGGAGGTGTTCCATGAATTTTGTCAGCTGTACGGCTGCAAGAAGATCCGGACCACGCCTTACCATGCCCAAACCAACGGCATGTGTGAAAAGATGAACCACCTGGTCCTGGGCCTCCTCAAGACGTTGCCGCTAGAAGAGCGGAACCTGTGGCCGGAGAAGCTACCTGACTTAGTCGATATGTACAACAATATCCCTTCCAGCTCAACGAAATGCACCCCAGCATACCTGATGAGGGCTCGCCCCGGCCGGCTACCGGTGGATCTGGAAATGGGATTGGAAGCCCCAGAAGCACTCCCTTCGACAGCTGAATGGGACACTCGGCGGAGGGTGCAGTACCGACAGATTCAGGAATATGTTGAGAAGAACTTGAATCGGAGTCGGGAAAAACAGGAGCAGCGCTTCAACCAGAAGGCGTCTGCTGGCCCTTTCCAGCCTGGGGATGTAGTGCTGAAGCGAAAGAGGAGGACCCACAAGCTGGATGATCAATGGGAGCAAACCCCATATGTCATACAGCCCGCAGGATGGGAAGATGGGAAGGCCTACCAGATCAGTTGTGACCAAGGGGGCACTTTGGCCACGGTTTCCCGGGACCATCTAAAGAGGTGCCCACCAGCATTGAGGGCAGCGGCTGAAGTTCCGGTTCCTAAACCAGCGGAGAAGGCAAAAGAGGTAATCCACACCGTGATCGGCGACTTCCCAGCGGACTGGCCTACACAGAATGGCGCGGTGATTCTTCCAGTGATACTGTTCCCACAACCCGTGGATGAGGAAGTGATGGAAGTGGTCGACCATGAGCCAGTGCCCAGGGATGAACCTGTACCCAGCTCCCTATGCCTCCGCCTGCCCCACACGATAGTAGGGAAGAGGAACTGATTGTTCCCTCTGCCCCACTGCCTGTCCCCACTGACACTGGACCCCAACCTAGGTAGACCCCCACTTAGGTACAGGGAAACTGTTCTTTAAAAAGGGGGAGAAAGTGTGTGTGTTAAAAGTACCGTTTGGAAAAAGAATGATAAGTAAATGATTTACCGAAGAGTCACCTGATTTACTGCTTGATTGAAACCGGTCGTTGCCGGCAACTGGTCCCCGTTGGGACCCCCTTTATGCGTAGAAACTACTACGAACAAGCCTGAGAACTAGCAGGGCAACCACAAACTTGTGGCATGTAAATAATGTTGTTGTGGCTTTCACCGTTACCGCCTCCGGAGAGGCAGATTGGAGGAAGGGCCCGCAGTGGAGCAGGCTGGGGCCCAGCCACCACCGGAACCGGTGGCGATCCTCTGGGGGTTTCAGGGGTTCCCCATGGACGTGGGTCCCCTGAAAAGGACAGAACCCGCTCGGGTAACTTGTGCTGGACTGGGGTCAAGGGGTGCTGCCCGTTTGCTTAGGGGCAGCATCAGGGCCAGGTTACTTGGGTGGGAGAGAGCGGAAGCCATAACTGTTTTAGCAACGTTTAAGTACGATGCCTCCCGATGTGGGAAGATGTTATTATACTTGTAATTTGTTTACCGTTTTATCTTTTTCAGTTTGTGAAAATAAAACCGGTGATGCATTTTACTAAGGGGGAATGTGGCGCCCTGGGCAAGCCAGGACGTCACAAGCACAACACCAACACACCCCACACTCCCGGTCAGGCACACCGAAGTCAGACAAAAACCCTTGTTGCCTTCCTCCAGGGGCTGATGTTCACACCAGGGGGTGGGCCAGGCGGTTGGTCCCGCCCACCGAGGAGTTCACAGTCCTGGAGGCGAGAAAAGAGAGTAGATAGAGTTTGGAAGTGAAAGAGAGAGGAGAGGGAAGTGGTAAAGGAGCAGACAGAAAGTGGTCCGGGTGTGTGGCCCGGACGGAACAGCAAGGTGGTGACCGTCTGCAGGAGTGGCCTATCAGAGCTTACCGTAATGACCGGGGACGGGCGGTGGCCCGGCGGTACCGGACCGGTATGCAAAGAGAAGCCAGCACCATCTGGCAGGGGCTTACGGACCCCGGCAAGGCTAGGAGTCGCCGTGAATTTGCCGAGTTCGTTAGTGAAGGGAACCTCCTGGGTTTCCCAGCAGCCAAGTCCCGACAGAAGGCAACAGTCCAACCAAGAGAGGGAGACACCGCCACGGCATCCGTTTCCCAGGGCCAGAGCCTGCGGGCAAAAGGGGCTCCTCCAGCCCATATCCAAGCTGGGGAGCGGGTTACCGGTGGGAACCCATTGGAACCATCTACCGTACATAGGTGCAAGGAAAGGCAGTCACCATCAACCTGCCGGGAGAGACAACACCACAGCCGTCTATGTGACCCGTCCATCCAGCCGTGTGTTTTACTGAGAACTGTGTCCTCATCATTGGCTGAGTGAGTACCACCGTGTCGTGCGGCACAGCGCTGCCCCCGCGACCCTGCACCTCACCAGGCCCTGTAACCCGCCTGTCATCCATCCCTACCCCCATCACCGGGCCCCGGGACAACCAACCCCCCTACCCACGGAGGGGAGAACTAACATCAAAGCTGCTCCCTGTCACCGCTCCCGGGATCCACGTCCAGAGCAGCGGTGGTGTCACTAACTTCACCACAACCGTGGGTGGCATCACGGACAATAATCAAATCCCCACAATCAAAATCACCTTTACACTCACGGGCGAGGAGCGCCGCTCGAGTCCCCGGGATCCGGCCCACCGCTCGAGCCACCACCGAGCAGCAGCAGCAGCCGGACCCGAGCAGTGGGAGAGCGCAGCGTCCCCTCCTCCATCCGCGACAGAAGTACCATCATTCAGCTACAACCAATGGGAAGACACAACACACTTTTTTAGGCCCCTCCTGTCTGAAGACCACTGCCAGACATAGCTATGAACCTCTGGTTACTGTTACCCCCAGTTTAGTTTTATGATTTTGTGTGCTTATTACCTGACTACTTTTCCTGCTTGCTGTTTAGGTACCTCGTTGGCCAATTCGCATTTCACCTCTGCTTGTTTTCTGATTAAGTCCTGTCCCTCCCATTCTGTTCCTCTTCCTCAATTAATGTTTTGACCCTGCATGACTACTATTCTCTGGAACTGCAGTCTTCCACAGGTATTGATCAACTTGGGCCCTGTGTAAGTCCAAATCACTGTATAGGGGGTTAAAGGGTTTCAGGGTTCTGGGTGTCCAGCTTGGTGAGTGGCTTCCCTCTAGCCTATCCTTTACAGCCCATCTGAGTGTGTCGATCCAGGCAGGCGTTACACCGTGCCCTGGTCAGAAGGCCATGTAGGCCGGGATAGTGGTTTAAAAATTGCTGGAGATTGGGATTCAACACATGAGCCATACAAGGCACGTGTGTCACATTGCCCTGAATAAGGGCCGCAGACTGTTTAGCATCATTTTCACACCCGGCATTCCCTGGCTGCTGGTTGAGTGGAGACAACCATTGATGAAACTCGGTCTCACTCTACAGAGCTAACCGTCCACAACTCCTCAGCGGTGTCTCACATTTCCCCTACATTTAAAAGTAAACATTTGACCGCCTGATGGCCTTGAGCTCTGCTGCCAGCATAGTAAGGAGGTGTGTGGGATTCCTTGGGCGCAGTTACAAGGAAGGGTGGCCTGACCACACAGGGTTTGGGCTGAGGTGCAGGAACAACACGAGGTTGATGAGGCAGAAGCAGTGGAGGAACTTGTACATACAGAGGAAGGATTGAAACACACAACTCGTGGGGACGGAAAGACTTGTACAGCAGACACTTCTCCATCTATCACCATAGTTACCCAGTGCCCAGTCAGCGACATGTAACGCCCCTGTCCATGCTTACTGTTCCAAGTATCTGTGGTGAAATGCACCCTGTCACACACAGAGTTTCTCAAGGAAGCGGTGATGTTGTGTGCGACCTGCTGTGTTAGCGCGGGCACCCCTTTCTTGGAGAAGGAGTGGCAAATGGCCATCGGCTCTTGGGGCACTGCAATGGGCATAATGTCTCGAAAATCCTCGGTGACAAAAGGGTGTAAAGACAGCCTTTCTGTAGCTAACAAGTTTGAGATGCTGAAACTAAACCTCTTAGGCATGACATGCACTTCGAAAATCATGTAAAAAACAGCGAGGGGACTCCAACCACAGTCTGCCTCATTGCCACTAATTGGGCCACACACACCCCACTTGACTGGCATCAGTTGACCCCCCTTTTCAAAATGAAAAAGATGCTTTGCATGAAGCACTCTCAAAAATACGCCTGCCTTTCGCCTCCCCTGGATGACCCAGGGGAAGAAAAGTCCTGTGTGATCCATGTCTTGTTCATCTTGGTTCTTTTTTGAAAAGCGAGGGGACTCCAACCACAGTCTCCCTCGTTTCCACTAATTGGGTCACACACACCCCACTTGACTGGCATCAGTTGACCCCCATTTTCAAGATGAAAAAGATACTTTGCATGAAGCACTCTCAAAAATACACGTGCCTTTCGCCACCCCTGGATGACCCAGGGGAAGAAAAGTCCTCTGAGAGCCATGACTTCCTCATCTTGGTGAATGTTAGTATGTCCACATTGTCAGTGGACAGACGCGTGTTCTTATCTGTCAGAACACCCCCAGCAGCACTGAGGACACGTTCAGAGAGAACGCTGGCTGCGGGACATGACAAGATCCCCAAGGCGTACGTGGTGAGCTCAGGAAATTTATCCAGATTGGAAGCCTAAAATGAGCAGGGCTCAAGTTGCACAGTAATGGCATCGATGTTCCCTTGCATATACTCATATATCTGTGTCTCCTCCTCTTTTTCCTTGTCCAGCTCTTTTGTTTTCGCATGAGTATATGTCCTTGTCACTTTCCCATGTGTTTGTGTTGTGTTGTGAGTTGTTTGTCACCTTTTGGACACCTTTGAGGGTGTGTTCTTGATGTTTTTATGTGTTTGTGATTGCCTCCCATTGTTTCCTATGCAGTTCGAGTGGTTCGCCGAACCGAACTTGAAAGAGACCTCCGTTCGGCGAACCGAACTCGAGCCGAACCACGGCCGGTTCGCTCATCTCTATTGAGGACATAACTTCTAAAGTTTTTTCCCACTTCCATAAAGGGACATGCAATATATTTGGAACATTTATAGCACCCCTTCACCTCCCTTGACAGCCAATTTGTCTCCTGACTTCTCTCGAAATGGCTGTGTACCAACCTGTCGCTGAGAGATTTTCCTTTTTTGTAGGTAATCAGCGATCATTGGGGAAGTGAGGGGCCTATATCTTTGTCCATCAACAGGACAGGCCAATGGCGTTCAAAGATTTTTTGAACTTCAGTGGCCCCCATTATCATATGTGGTGATAAACCGTGTAGTGCTATCTTCAGTAGTTGGTCTCTGTCAATTGACCAGTAGTTCTGCTCTGGGGATGTTCTTGGCCTCATGATAGGCTTTTTTCAGAATTTCTTTGGGGTAACCCCATTCTTTAAACTTGTCACGGAGTTCCCTTGATTGACTCTCAAACACTCGTTTATCAGCCTTTTGGAATCCCTCTCCTCAGGTGGAAGGGATGGCTGCTTTCCCACCTGAGGAGGGAATTCGTAGCAGTGGGCTTCTAGTAGGTCGATGTAGAGATCTCACCTCTTTCATTCTTTTGGATGAGAATGTCTAGGAAGGGGAGCGATTCTTCCTCGATGACATGAGTAAATCTGAGGTTGATGTCATTCTGATCCAGACCCGCTACATAGTCAGATAACTCCTTCTTTGAACCAGTCCATACAATCAGTATTTCATCTATGTAGCGGGCCCATACCTCAAATTTAGATGTTACCTCCCTCATCTCCTCGACAAAAATCTGTGTCTCCTCCCACCAACCCAAGAAGAAGTTTGCATATGAGGAAGCACAAGGGCTCCCCATAGCAGTGCCCCTGAGTTGGTGGTAGATCCGCCCATTGAAGGTGAAGACATTCCTCTTCAAATAAAAATCCAAGAGTTTGAGAACAAAGTTGTTATGGTCAGAGAATTGACAGCCACGCATGCTTAAAAAGTATTGCACTGCGTCTAATCCCTTGGTGTGTGGTATTGAGGAATAGAGGGCCTCCACATCAACACTCCGAAGGAGAGCCCCCTCATTAACCAAAATCCCCTCTAATTTTCGTAGGAGGTCAGGTGTGTCTTTCACAAACGATGGCAGGGCTGACACAAATGGTTTTAGGATTCTGTCGAGGTAGATGCCACAATTCTGGGTCAAGCTGTTAATCCCAGATACAATGGGCCTCCCCTTCAAAGGGCGGAGGCCCTTATGTATCTTTGGCAAGCAGTAGAAAGTCGCCATCACTGCATCCTTTTGATACATAAATTCATACTCGGCTTTGTTAATTACCTGAGTCCGAAGACCCTCATCCAGAATATCCTTAAGTTCCTATGTGTTGTTCAATTTCTTGTTCGTATTTTGAGGCATTTAGTTCCTTTGTTGAGTGGGTGGTGCGGGACGTGTCCGGCTTGCCCTCCATTATTCACTACTTAGATGATTTTCTTGTGTTGTGTTGTGCGGGTTCCATGGTTTGCGCTGGTTTGTTGTTCGCCTTGCAGAGAGTGGCAGATCGTTTTGGGATCCCTTTGGCGCAAGAAAAAACGGAGGGGCTGACGCCGGTTATGCGGTTCCTGGGGATTGAAATCGACTCTTTGGCTATGGAATGCAGGTTGCCTGAGGAAAAAATTGTGGATTTGCGGAGTGCGGTAGCAGCAAAGTTGGCGGCAAAAAAGTGCGGCTTAAGGTGGTACAGTCTTTGCTCGGGAAGCTGAATTTTGTGTGCAGAATTATGCCATTGGGGCGTGTGTTCGCCAGGAGGTTGGCGACAGCTACGGCAGGCGTACGGTCCTCAGCGCATTTTCTGCGGGTCACGCGGGAGATTAAGGAAGATTTGTTGGTTTGGGATGTCTTCTTGCGGCGTTTTAATAGCCGAGCTTTGTGGTTGAAGAAGGTGGTGCCCAATGGGGCGCTGGAGCTGTATATGGATGTGGCCGGGTCGGCGAGTTTTGGCGCAATTTTTCAGGGCCATTGGTATGTAGGGAGGTGGCCTGAGGACTGGCGGCAGGGTGGCCTGGTAAAAAATTTGGCTCTGCTGGAGTTGTTTCCAATCGTGGTGGCGGTGGAGTTGTGGGGGTCGCAGTTTTCTGGACGTAAAGTGTGTTTTCATTGCGACAACCAGGCGGTCGTGCATGCGATAAACAGTTTGTCAGCGAAGTCTGGGCCTGTAGTGGCATATTTGCGGCATTTGGTGCTCAAGTGTTTACTGTGGAATATTCATGTGGTTGCAAAACATGTGTCGGGGGTTGACAACGGGGTGGCTGACACGTTATCTCGTTTTCAGTTCCGCAGGTTTTGGGAGTTGATGCCAGGGGCGGACGAGATCGGAGCGGTGTGTCCAGAGGACTTGTGGAGCCTGGTGAGGCAGTGATTGCGGGGTTGATTATGAAATCGGTGACTGAGGTTACTTGGTGCTGTTATGCTAAAGTGTGGGTTGAGTGGCAGGCAGTGCTAGGAGCGATGTTTGGTAACGGGCGAGTGGATTATTTGTTGGCGCTACTGGCATTGGTGAGTGAGGGTGTTAGAGCCGGTAGGTCAGCATCGACAGTGGCACTTAGGGTGGCGGCTGTGACCTTTTGGTTAAAGGTTAGGGGTGAGCGAGACGTATCGTGGGATTTCCGTATGCGGCAGGCCTTGAAAGGTTTTCATAAAGGGGTGAAGGAGCGGGACACTAGGCGGCCCATTTCGTTTCACTTGTTACGGCGATTGGTGGATGGTTTGCGGGTAATTTGTGTATCAGCTTATGAGAAGGTGCTTTTTGAAACTGCTTTTGTGTTAGCTTTTTTGGGGCTTTTCGGATTTGGGAATTGGTGAGCCCGTCTAGGGTTAGTGGGGGCGGTTTGCTGTCCGAGGATGTGGCAGTAGTGGGACAGAGAGTGGAGTGTCGGCTTCGACGGTCTAAAACGGACCAGATGGGTCGAGACAGGTTGGTAGTGTTGTATGCGGTGCAAGGGGATGAGTTGTGCCCGGTGCAGGTGGTAAGTTTTGTGGACTGTGGGGCGGTCTTCCGGGCCCGCTGTTACGTCACGAGGATGGGGCTTGGTTGTCTCGTTACCAGTTTGTAGCAGTGCTGAGGAGTTGTTTGCGCTGGGCGGGGGAGCGCCCAGAGGATTACGAGTCCCATTCCTTCAGGATCGGGGTGGCTACGGAGGCTTCTCGTTTGGGCCTTGGAGATGACATGGTGAGACGAATTGGTCGGTGGGAGTCCTCTCGTTTTCGTGGTTATGTGCGCCCACAGTTGTTATCTCATTGAGGGCTCTGGTTAGAGTTTGTTTGTTTTGCCGTTGGGTTGTTGTTCCTTGGTGCAATTTGGAATGGTGGTGTTTTGTTTATTAAAGTTGTTTCTTTTATTGTAGGAGAGTGTCTGATCTGGATTCTGGGGCACTCTTGTTTTCTGGTGGCTCAAAATGGACCTTCTTCAAAAAGGTCTCTCTTTCGTGCCTACCTCTAATTTTAATACCTTTGAATATGTTAAAGATTTAGATTTGTTCCTACGCAAAATAAGGTGGAAGAAACATTTTCTGCGACAAGATGCAAGGTTATGTCAGGATCTCGATATTCCTGCTGATCTTTTGCCTGTTATTAGATTGCTAGAAAGCATTGGTGCCACCGATCCCAACCTTCAAGGTCAGGGGCCGTTTACAGATGCAAGAGTACAAAATTTCCTCCCCCATTGGGTGACCAATCAGCCATTGATATTTTGAGGAATTAGTGACCCGTGAAATCTGCAACATTTCACAATCCTTTCATTACACACAGTATAACCTATCAAGGGCAGAAATGGAGACCCCAAAAAATTTGGAACGTGACAGCCACATTGTCATTAAACAATCTGACAAGGGTGGCAATGTGGCTGTCATGGATGTTGATCAGTATGTAGAGATGTGTAGAAACATTCTGGGTGATAGAACTGGATATGAGAAACTCTCTTCAAATCCATTGAATTTATATCTAGAAGAACTTAAGGATATTCTGGATGAGGGTCTTCGGACTCAGGTAATTAACAAAACCGAGTATGAATTTATGTATCAAAAGGATGCAGTGATGGCGACTATCTACTGCTTGCCAAAGATACATGAGGGCCTCCGCCCTTTGAAGGGGAGGCCCATTGTATCTGGGATTAACAGCTTGACCCAGAATTGTGGCATCTACCGGAACAGAATCCTAAAACCATTTGTGTCAGCCCTGCCATCGTTTGTGAATGACACACCTGACCTCCTACGAAAATTTGAGGGGATTTTGGTTAATGAGGAGGCTCTCCTTCGGAGTGTTGATGTGGAGGCCCTCTATTCCTCGATACCACACACCAAGGGAATAGAGGCAGTGCAATACTTTTTAAGCACGGTGGCTGTCAATTCTCTGACCATAACAACTTTGTTCTCAAACGCTCGGATTTTTGTTTGAAGACGAATGTCTTCACCTTCGATGGGCGGATCTACCACCAACTCAGGGGCACTGCTATGGGGAGCCCTTGTGCTCCCTCATATGGGAGGAGACACGGATTTTTGTCGAGGAGATGAGGGAGGTAACATCTAAATTTGAGGTATGGGCCCCCTACATAGATGACATACTGATTGTATGGACTGGTTCAAAGAAGGAGTTATCTGACTATGACAAGGGCACTCCGTGACAAGTTTAAAGAAAGGCGTTACCCCAAAGAAATTCTGGAAAGAGCCTATCATGAGGCCAAGAACACCCCCAGAGCAGAACTACTGGTCAATCAACAGAGACCAACTACTGAAGATAGCACAACACGGCTTATCACCACATATGATAATGAGGCTACTGAAGTTCGAAAAATCTTTGAACGCCATTGGCCTGTCCTGTTGATGGACAAAGATATAGGCCCCTCACTTCCCCGACGACTGCTGATTACCTACAAAAAAGGAAAATCTCTCGGCCACAGGTTGGTACACAGCCATTTCGAGAGAAGTCAGGAGACAAATTGGCTGTCAAGGGAGGTGAAGGGGTGCTATAAATGTTCCAAATGTATTGCATGTCCCTTTATGGAAGTGGGAAAAAACTTTAGAAGTAATGTCCTCAACAGAAGTTTTGAGACACAACACTTCATTAATTGTCGCAGTCAGGGAGTGGTGTACAAGGCCACATGTGCCTGTGGACATGAGTATGTGGGTAAAACCATCCGTGAGTTGAGACGCAGGGTGGGTGACCACTTCGGTGATATTGAGCACCAAAGAGATAAACCACGTCTGGGCCAAACATGGTGGTGACCCCTCAGTGATACATTTTATTGGCATTGATCTGGTCCCAAGACCAAAAAGGGGAGGTAATTGGGATAAAAAAAGTGCTCCAACAAGAAACAAAATGGATCTTTACCCTGGGTACCCTTTTTCCACAGGGGTTAAATGAACACCTAGAATTCGCCAGTTTCATATAGGTCTAGGTAGATAATTACTGCCAAAGGTAGCCTTGTCCTATTGATTTTGACAATATGTAACTAACCTCTATAGTTCGGGATTGATGGAAATGGCTCCATCTCCTTAAATCTGGAACCCAATAATCTGCATATATTTATTTGTCATATTTGGGCCTTGATTGGACTATATCTATCATGAATATATAATAGAATGCAATTTGTTATACATAAATATAATGGTTTATCCCCTGAAATTCAGCCATTCTTATAATATACAATATGATTAGCGATGAGCGATGTTCGAGGTTCGCCAATTTCATGTTCGAGTGATTTTGTGGGGTGTTCGAGTCGTTCGACGAACTCGAACAATTTGGTAAAAGTTTGGTAGTTCGAGTTACGTTTGAGAACGGTTCGATCAACAAAAAGCCTAGCTAGTTACTAGCTGGCTTTTCACTGTAATAGTGTGAGTCACTGTGAATCACGCTATTATCAAAATTCAGCATATAGTGTGGGGGGACGGGGTTTAGATCAGTGCTGCTGCTGAATGCTGAAAGAATGCCGATCGACATTTTTTTTTTTTCCCTAACCGCTCGTACAGTGGGGCAGGCCAGGCTGTCAGCAAATCACAGAGACACACACTGGAAAGTGGATTTTTGCCAGACAAGCAAGGGCATGTGTCATAGGCTGTGCATGTCACATGTCTTTGCTCTATAAGATCCGGCCATTTTCCCCGTCGCCGCCATTATCTCTCTGCTGTGGGTGGGTGACAGTCACCGATCCCGCTCCCGCTGTTGCTGCTGATGTGTGCGCTATAGACATACAGTGCAATCTACACAGCGCTTTAGGAATTAGGGACTCCTTGTAGTTTCAGCCATTTCAGGGCTGCATTACAGCCGTTTATAAGCATTGTTGCTAGGCAGGTCAGTGCAAACGCTGTGCAGGGCTTTAGATAACAGCGTCTGGCTACATCAGCTCTAGCAAGTCCTTCCTGCATTTTTTCATTGGCAGGGATAGAAACTGAGTTTTCCTTTGCTTTCCTGCTACCTACAGCACCTGTGCATTCTACCCTCCTGCCCATTTGTGCTACGCTATTTTTATAGCAAACAGTGCTGACACTTAGGGGTACTTTGCAGGCTGCAACATCGCTAGCTGATGATAGCGATGCTGAGCATGATAGTACCCGCCCCCGTCGCTACGGCAGCTTCACACGCACTTACCTGCCCTGCGACGTCGCTCTGGCCGGCGTCCCACCTCCTTCCTAAGGGGGGCAGGTCGTGCGGCGTCACAGCGACGTCACACGGCAGGCGGCCAATAGAAGTGGAGGGGCGGAGATGAGTGGGACGTAAACATCCCGCCCACCTCCTTCCTTCCGCATAGCCAGTGGACGCAGGTAGGAGATGTTCCTCACTTCTGCGGCTTCACACACAGCGATGTGGCTGCCGCAGGAACGAGGAACAGCATTGTTTCTCCTATTGGTGCGACCTGATGGAAATGTCTGACACTACACAGATCACCAATTTTTGACGCTTTTGCGATCCTTTATCGGCGCATCTACGCTTTACATGCTGCAACGTCGTTACCGGCGTCGAACGTGCGTCACTTTCGATTTGACCCCGACGATATCGCAGAAGCGATGTTGCAACGTGCAAAGTACCCCTTAGTGGCATCCAAAAAGCGTCTGCTATACTAACTTAGTGTCCCACTGGTGCCAAGCAAGGTACTCCCCCTCTGCATTGTACCCTCCTGCCCATTTTTGCTACGCTATTTTTATAGCAAACAGTGCTGACACTTAGTGGCATCCAAAAAGTGTCTGCTATACTAACTTAGTGTGACACTGGTGCCAAGTAAGGTACACCACCTCTACATTCTACCCTCCTGCCATTTTTGCTACGCTATTTTTAAAGCAAACAGTGCTGACACTTAGTGGCATCCAAAAAGTGTCTGCTATACTAACTTAGTGTCCCACTGGTGTCAAGCAAGGTACACCACCTCTGCATTCTACCCTCCTGCACATTTTTGCTACGCTATTTTTATAGCAAACAGTGCTGAAACTTAGTGGCATCCAAAAAGTGTCTGCTCTACTAACTTAGTGTCCCACTGGTGCCAAGTAAAGTACACCACCTCTGCATTCTACCCTCCTGCCCATTTTTGCTGCGCTATTTTTATAGCAAACAGTGCTGACACTTAGTGGCATCCAAAAAGTGTCTGCTATACTAACTAAAGGCTACTTTACACACTGCAATATCGGTCCCGATATCGCTAGTGTGGGTACCCGCCCCCATCTGTTGCGCGACACGGGCAAATCGCTGTCCGTGCCGCACAACAACCGTCACACATACTTACCTGTCCGGCGACGTCGCTGTGACGGGCGAACCGCCTCCTTTCTAAGGGAGAGGTCCGTGCGGCGTCACAGCGACGTCACTGAAGCGTCACTGAACCGCCGCCCAATAGCAGCGGAGGGGCGGAGATGAGCGGGACGTAACATCCCGCCCACCTCCTTCCTTCCTCATAGCGGCTGGGAGGCAGGTAAGGGGAGCTTCCTCGTTCCTGCGGCGTCACACGCAGCGATGTGTGCTGCCGCAGGAACGAGGAACAACTTCGTTACTGATGCAGTAACGATTTTTAAGAATGGACCCCCATGTCGCCGATTAGCTATTTTGCATGTTTTTGCAACGATGCAAAATCGCTTATCGGTGTCACACGCAACGGCATCGCTAATGCGGCCGGATGTGCGTCACAAAATCCGTGACCCCAACGACTCCGCATTAGCGATGTCGCAGCGTGTAAAGCCCGCTTTAGTGTCCCACTGGTGCCAAGCAAGGTACACCACCTCTGCATTCTACCCTCTTGCCCATTTTTGCTATGCTATTTTTATAGCAAACAGTGCTGCCAGTTTTAGGGCCATAGTTGCATTGTCAGGGATAGTCAGTGTTGGTTCTTCAGCTATCAATAAAGCTAAACCACCTCTGCATTGTACCACGCCTCTCCATTTTTGCTACGACATTTTAAGTGTCCAATCTGGTCACAAGCTAAATGAGTGGCAAAAGGACAGATGCTGGTGGAAATGGAAACAGGCGTGTTGGAAAGGGAAAAAAAGTTTTTGTCCGTGGGGGAGGTGGTAAAGCTACAGTAACATCTGCTGAAAAAAGGCCATCTTCAAGCAAAAGTAAGATGTCTACTACTTTCCATGGACAATCCGATGTGCTCCCTTTTTTACGGAACAGAACTACTGTAACAAAGGTAGATGATGCACAAAAAAAGAACATGCTTGAATGCATCACAAGTGCTCCAACAAGTGTCCTCTCCTCCACCTCAACTTTAACATCCAAAAAACAACAGTCCTCTGAGTTGTCACCCCAATCGCAATTGCTTTCTCCCAGCTCTCAAGTCTCCACCCACCCTGCAGAGTATGGTGTAACAGAGATGGGTGAGTCTGCAGAACTGTTCAGTCACACTATAGGCTGGGAATCAGATGTCTGCTCCCAAGCTACAGTGAATACAGACCATGAAATGGTCTGCAGTTATGCCCAGAAGCTTTGTGAGTCTGATTCAGGCCCTGATGACCAAGTTTCTGAGCATAATGTAGACCCTCATTCTCAAACTGTAACACCTCTTGGTGGAGACAATCAACATACTGATGATGATGAGACTCAGATACCAGATTGGAATGACAGCTTAACTATTCAGTCAGGGCAGGAAGAGGTTAGGTCTGCGGGCGAGGGGAGTGCAAACACAATGATGATGAAGTTCTAGATCCCACTTACTGTCAACCCACGATGACGAGGTTAGCTTGCGCCTTCCTGGACAAAGACGGAGTACTGGCAGCATGTCTACAACTGCATCCTCAGCCACAACTCTGCCTCTGAGCTGGGTGGCTCTGCAGGTTGCATGGGCTCTAATAGTTGCATTTTTAACCATCAATTGAAAAAATCAGATCCACTATGATACATAAATCTTCAAATATATTTATACTTGACCATGATCCCAACTCATGAAAATGTACTTACAAATGACCAGTGGTCACTATTACACATGTCAGGTCTAGAAATTAGACAAGCACATATATGTAGAAAAGGTTATATAGCAAATCTTTATTTATATTCATTATAATTAGAACACACAAATAGTCAGACAGTGTTAATTAAAATCATGTGCAAGTCTGTTCATAAAAACTAATCAGGGCAGTGTGGTCAATTGTACAATCTCGATCTATAATTATAAGGCTGGGCGGGTATGCAGAGTAGTCACATTACAATTGATATAACAGCATCACAGGATGGCCTAATCACAATGTAGATGTACACTTATACGAAATACTTGTATATATACACTTTATGATACAGCATATTCATAAATACAATGCAGTAGAGGAAAGGTTTAATTTCACCCAAGCAGATAATACATGTGATTTGGATGCATTGGTGAATTTACCAAACTTCAAAGATATACAGTCATGGGGATCAAGATGACAAATTAAGAGTGGACTTCATAGAGCAAGTGATCTGACCTGTACTGAACGTTTCTAATAATCCCACTGTCCATAATGTAGTTGTATATAAAGGGGGTGACTGGGATAATTCAGCCCACTCAGGTAGCCCATTGATCAGGACCTCCTGGACGAAGCCTGCGTCGAAACGCGTTGAGGTGCAGGGCAATGTGGTCGTGACATTTATGGCAACAGCGGGTCGGTATTATCTGATTATACATGCATGGTGAAGACTGGCTTCTGACGGTTATTGTATTGATCCCACTGACCAACGGGCTACCTGAGTGGGCTGAATTAGCCCAGTCACCCCCTTAATATACAACTACATTATTGACAGTGGGATTATTACAAACGTGCAGTACAGGTCAGATCACTTGCTCTATGAAGTCCACTCTTAATTTGTCATCTTGATCCCCATGACTGTAAATCTCTGAAGTTTGCTAAATTTACCAATGCATCCAAATTACATATATTATCCGCTTGGGTGAAATTAACCCTTTCATCTACTTCATTGTATTTATGAATATGCTGTATCATAAAGTGTATATATACAAGTATTCGTATAAGTGTACATCTACATTGTGATTAGGCCATCCTGTGATGCTGTTATTTCAATTGTAATGTGACTACTCTGCATACCCGCCCAGCCATATAATTATAGATCAAGATTGTACAATTGACCACACTGCCCTGATTAGTTTTTATGCACAGACTTGCACATGATTTTAATTAACACTGTCTGACTATTTGTGTGTTCTAATTATAATGAATATAAAGATTTGCTATATAACCTTTTCTACATATATGTGCTTGTCTAATTTCTAGACCTGACACGTGTAATAGTGACCAGTGGTCATTTCTTTGTAAGTAAATTCTAATAGTTGCATTGCCTGGTCCTTTTTTGACATCGCAAAGGATCACCCAACTCATGTGATCTGTAGGCTTTGTCGGCAATCTGTAAGTAGAGGCCAAAAACTCACCAGTTTGACCACTTCGTCCATGAACCGTCACATGAATAACAAGCATAAGTCCCAGTGGGAAGCTCACTGTGCTACAATGCGGCCTAGCAGCGCGGGTCAACCACCATCTGCCCCTTCAACTGCATCCGCGTGCTCTTCATCTGTGGCGCCCTGGACTAGCCAGGTCGTCACAGGTACTGCAACAACACACCCCACACCCCGAGATAGGCACATCAGCCAGACACCAAATCCTTGTTGCCTCCCTCCAGAGGCTGATATTCACACCAGGCGGGGTGGAGCCAGGCGGTTGGCCCCACCCACTGAGGAGTTCACAGTCCTGGAGGCGGGAAAGGAAGTCAGAACAGTTAGAGAGGTGAAAGAGAGGAGTGAAGTAGTAGTAGAGGAGCAAACTGACTGTGTCCGGGTACGTGGCCCGGGCACCAAGAGCAAGGTTGGCAGACGGTGGTGGCCGTCTGCAGGAGAGGCAGATCGACGCGGAACCGTAGGACCGGGGAAGGGCGGTGGCCCGCCGGTACCGAACCGGGGAGCGAAGAGAAGCCAGCACAAACCGGCAGGGCCTGCGGACCCCGACCAGGCTTGGAGTCGCCGTTAAACAGGTCAAATCCGTTAGTGGCCGGAACCCCAGGGGTTTCCAAACAGCCAAGACCCAACTGAAGACAACCGTCCAAACAGCAACAGGGAAATACAGCTACCGCCACAGCTAGAATTCCCAGGGCCAGAGCCTGCGGGCAAAAGGGCTCCTCTGGCATATATCCACACTGGGGAGCGGGTTACCGGTGGGAAGCCATCGGGACCGAAGTTACACAAAAGGTGCAGGGAAAGGCAGCCACCACCAACCGTCCGGGAGAAACCACAGCAGCCGGCTGCGGGACCCGTCCATCCAGCCGTTTGTTTTACCGGAGACTCTGCATCTGTTCTTGGCTGAGTGAGTACCACCGTGCCATCTGGCACCGCGCTGCCCCTGCGACCCTGCACCTCACCAACCGTACCTCCCCATCACACCTTATCGGGCCTCGGGACAACCAACCCCTACCCACGGAGGGGGAAACAACATCCCAGCTGCTCCCTGCCATCACTCCCGGGATCCCCGTCACCAGCAGCGGTGGTGCCCCAACCTCACCACAAACCGTGGGTGGCGTCATGGACCAAATCCCCAAACCAAACTACCCCCTTTCAAACACGGGCGAGGAGCGCCGCTCGAGTCCCCAGATCCGGCCCACCGCTCGAGCCACTGAGCAGCAGCAGCGTCGGACCCGAGCGTGGTGAGCGCAGCGCCCTCCCCGCCTGCGACACATCCTCTATGACTGTGGGCACAGCTGTCACACATGTTTTTCTACGCAGACCTTCCACCTCTTTAACCATAACAGGCAGTTTGCTTGGCAGGTCATCATCAGTTGTTTTGGGAGGGGAAACAGGTGCTGTTGTAGAGCTCTCTCAGACTTCGAGAGCACCAACTTTGGATGAAGGCATGTCTCTGTCTGCACTTTCCTCACAGACCAGCAGTTTTCCAGGGACAACCTACTCCACACCGACTCCGCACAGCAGCCAGATCTCGGTCCCTCAGATGTGGACAATTAAAAGGCCATTTCCTCCGAGCCATGACAAAGCTAAGAGATTGACTTTCACCCTCTGCAAGCTGTTGGCTACAGAAATGCTGCCTTTCCGCCTGGTGGACATAGAGGATTTTCGAGACCTTATGTCCGTCGCAGTGCCCCAGTACCAGATGCCCAGTCACCACTACTTCTCCAAGAAAAGTGTGCCTGCGCTACACCAGCATGTCGCACACATCACCGCTTCCTTGAGAAACTCTGTGTGTGACAGGGTGCATTTCACCACCGATACTTGGACCAGTAAACATGGACAGGGGCGTCACATGTCGCTGACTGGGCACTGGGTAACTATGGTGCGAGATGGAGAAGGGTCTGCTGTACAAGTCTTGCCGTCTCCACGACTTGTGCGTCAATCGTCTGTATGTGGAAGTTCTTCCACTGCTTCTGCCTCCTCAACCTTCTATGCCACCCGCGTTTTAACTGCGCACAAGGAATCCCGCACAAGTCCTTACTATGCTGGCAGCAGAGCTCAACAGCATCAGGCAGTCTTTACCTTGAAATGTCTTGGAAATAAGAGTCACATAGCTGAGGAGTAGTGGTCAGCTCTTGCTAGCGAGTTTAGTAAATGGTTGTCTCCACTCAACCTGCAGCCAGGGAAGGCCGTGTGCGATAATGCTGCAAACCTGGGCGCGGCCCTACGCCGGGGCAAGGTGACACACATGCCTTGTATGGCTCATGTGTTGAACCTTGTTGTCCAGCAATTTTTAACCCACTATCCCGGCCTAGAAGGGCTTCTACACAGGGCATGGTCACTCTCTGCTCACTTCCGCCGTTCAATCGCCGCAGCTGATCGACTTCCATCGCTCCAGAAGTCTTTCGGCCTGCCGGTTCATTGCATGAAATGCGATGTGCCGACACGCTGGAATTCGACTGTCCACATGTTGCAGCGACTGTGGCAGCGCCGCCGAGCCCTGGTGCAATATGTTATGACATATAGCCTGGGCCAACGAGATGCAGAGGTGGGGAAGATCACGCTGCTGGAGTGGTCTCAGATCAAGGACCTATGCACCGTTCTGCACAGTTTTTCGACATGGCGACGAATATGTTTAGCGCTGACAATGCCATTATCAGCATGACAATTCCAGTAATTTACATGCTGGAGCATACGCTAAACAGTATTCGGAGTCAGGGGGTGGGACAAGAGGAAGGGGAGGAAGTACAGGAGGATTCATATGCGCAAGGGATACCAACATTTTCAAGGTCCAGACGTTCAGCATCACCAAGGTGGCAGGCATGGGACGGTGGGGGAGAGGGATTAACAAGGGCGCATGGTAGCAGCCAAAATGTTGAGGAAGGTGCAGGAGACCAGGAAGAAATGGAGGACGAACTGTCGATGGGCATGGAAGACTCAGCAGATGAGTTAGACCTTGGTCAAATTTCGGTTGAACAAGGTTGGGGGGAGATGTCAGAGGAAGGAAGCACGGTTATCACCTTCCCGCCACAAACACAGCAAGGACTTGGTCCGCATAGATGCACAAGACACATGAGCGCCTTCCTGCGGCACTACCTACAACATGACCCTCAGATTGTCCGAATTAGAAGTAATAATGACTACTGGGTTGTCACACCATTACATCTCCGGTACAAGTCCAAATTTGGCGAAATAATTCCTGCCATAGAAAGGGATGCACGTATGCAGGAGTATCAGCAGAAGCTGTTACTCAATCTTAACTTGGCTTTTCCACCAAACACCAGTGGTGCACGTGGTGAATCTCCTAGTTGTAACTTGCCAAGCATGGGACTGTCTCGTCATTAGCAGTCAAACCGTACCAGCAACACCGTATCTGGTTCTGGTAACAGCAATTTTTTGGAATTGTTGCAGAATTTTTTTAGACCATCCAATGCAAGGCCACAAGAGACAAGAAGTCTGACACATAGTCAACGGCTGGAGAGATACAGGAGTATCTCCAAATGAACATCGATGCCATGACTTTGCAACTGGAGCCTTGCTCATTTTGGGCTTCAAATCTTGAAAAATGGCCTGAGCTCGCCACTTACGCCTTGGAGATCTTGTCGTGTCCCATAGCCAGCGTTGTCTCTGAACGTGTCTTCAGTGCTGCTGGGTGTGTGCTGACAGATAAGCGCACGCGTCTGTTCAGTGACAATGTGGACAGACTAACGTTCATCAAGAAGAACAAGTCATGGATCAGCAAGAACTTTACTATTCCTGTGTCATCCTGGGGAGAGTAAAGGCTGGCGTATTTTGGAATGTGCTTCATGCAAATCAACACATCCAGTTTGCAACTGGGGCACAAGTGATGCCACTGAAGTGGTGTGTGTGGCCCAATTTTTGGAAAAAAGGTAGACTCTGCTTGGAGTCCCCTTGCGGTGTTTTTAAAAATGAGCCAAGATGAACAAGTCATGGTTCAGCAAAGACTTTGATACCTACCCCGGTGTCATCCTGGGGAAAGTTAAGGCTGGTGTATTTTTGAATGTGCTTGATGCTAATCAACACATCCAGTTTGCAACTGGGGCACAAGTGATGCCACTGAAGTGGTGTGTGGCCCAATTTTTGGAAAAAAGGGAGACTCTGCTTGGAGTCCCCTTGCGGTGTTTTTAAAAATGAGCCAGGATGAACAAGTCATGGTTCAGCAAAGACTTTGATACCTACCCCGGTGTCATCCTGGGGACAGTTAAGGCTGGCGTATTTTTGAATGTGCTTGATGCTAATCAACACATCCAGTTTGCAACTGGGGGCACAAATGATGCCACTGAAGTGGTGTGTGGCCCAATTTTTGGAAAAAAGGGAGACTCTGCTTGGAGTCCCCTTGTGGTGTTTTTAAAAATGAGCCAGGATGAACAAGTCATGGTTCAGCAAAGACTTTGCTACCTACCCCGGGGTCATCCTGGGGACGGTTAAGGATGGCGTATTTTTGAATGTGCTTGATGCAAATCTAACTGTGAAGTGTACAACTGGAGCACAAGTGCTGCCACTGAAGGGGTGGGTGTGTGGCCCAATTTTTGGAAAAAAAGGGAGACTGTGCTTGGAGTAACCCTTGCTGTGTTTTTTAAAAGGAGCCAAGATGAACAGATCTGGGATCAGGAAAGACTTTGCTACCTACCCCGGTGTCATCCTGGGGACGGTTAAGAATGGCGTATTTTTGAATGTGCTTGATGCAAATCTACCTGTGAAGTGTACAACTGGGGCACAAGTGTTGCCACTGAAGGGGTGGGTTTCTGTGTGGCCCAATTTTTGGAAAAAAGGGAGACTCCGCTTGGAGTAACCCTTGCTGTGTTTTTTAAAAGGAGCCAAGATGAACAAGTCATGGTTCAGCAAAGACTTTGCTACCTACCCCGGGGTCATCCTGGGGACGGTTAAGGATGGCGTATTTTTGAATGTGCTTGATGCAAATCTAACTGTGAAGTGTACAACTGGGGCACAAGTGCTGCCACTGAAGGGGTGGGTGTGTGGCCCAATTTTTGGAAAAAAGGGAGACTCTGCTTGGAGTAATCCTTGCTGTGTTTTTTGAAAGGAGCCAAGATGAACAGATCTTGGATCAGGAAAGACTTTGCTACCTACCCCGGTGTCATCCTGGGGACGGTCAAGAATGGCGTATTTTTGAATGTGCTTGATGCAAATCTACCTGTGAAGTGTACAACTGGGGCACAACTGCTGCTACTGAAGTGGTGTCTGTGTGGCCCAATTTTTGGAAAAAAGGGAGACTTCGCTTTGAGTCACCTTGCGGTGTTTTACATGATTTTAGAAGGGCATGCCATGCCTATGTCTGTGTCTCCTCCTCTTTTTCCTTGTCCAGCTCTTTTGTTTTCGCATGAGTATATGTCCTTCTCACATTCCCATGTGTTTGTGTTGTGTTGTGAGTTGTTTGTCACCTTTTGGACACCTTTGAGGGTGTTTTCATGTGTTTGTGATTGCCTCCCATTGTTTCCTATGTGGTTCGCCGAACCAGTTCGCCGAACCAGTTCGCCGAACCGAACGCGAACCAGACCTTGGTTCGGCAAACCGAGCTCAAGCCGAGCCGTGACCGGTTCGCTCATCTCTAGTCTGTACTGCCAGTCTTCTGGGAGTAAAAGGCCTACACTGATCATTCAAGCATGTCTTTAAAATTGAAATTCCAGGCCACAGCCTGTGTGCTGCATGACCATACCTCCCTGCTCTTTTAAGGCCCTATGGGGAGGTGGGAAATTGATGATACTGTACTGCAGTCTGAAAGGTTTTTAAGTGTCGGGACTAGAGTTGAGCGCGGTTCGCGGTTCGAGGTTCTCCAGTTCGCGGTTCGAGTGATTTTGGGGGCTGTTCTAGATCGAACTAGAACTCGAGCTTTTTGCTAAAAGCTCGATAGTTCTAGTTACGTTCAAGAACGGTTCTAGCAGCAAAAAGCCAAGCTAATTACTAGCTGGCTTTTCGCTGTAATAGTGTAAGTCACTCTGTGACCCCCTTGACTCCCGTCCTTACAAGGACGGTCCACATCTGAACCTACAACGGGAGGCATGTGGGGCATTTATGAACAAGGACTTAGGTTCAGATGTGTACTGTCCTTGTAAGGACGGGAGTCAAGGGGGTTTAGGGCAAGTTACATCAAGCCCGGATCTTAAAGCCCGCTGTGACCCCTCCAACAAGAATTTGCTGTGTAAAGCATTGGAAGACCATCTAAATGGGTGAGATCCTTCCTCACTGTTGCTTTATTTGTGTGTTGGGTATCTGTTAAAAAGTTTTTTGCTATTAGTATTCTGTGGGATTAAAATTAAATCTGGTCAGATGTGGTTCAAAAAGGGGATCACACTAATGTTTTGCGACATTATCAATAGTGAGATTATGTCCCTCAGGGGCCAACGTCCACAATTTGAAAATCCAATAAACTCTCTTTTTTTATTAAACTATTGAACCGATCAGGGTCCGCATTGGTTACTCTATCTATAACCGTAAGTTTCATCAATTTAGGATCTCTGCCATGAAAGTTATTATAATGTTTGGACAGGCTATGGAGCTGGTAGCCTGTCCGAATGTTATGCCTATGTTTATTAAGACGGGCATGCATTGTCTGCACCGAGCAGCCCACATACTGTAGGCCGCACGTGCACTCCAAAAGATAGATCACATACATAGATTGACAATTTAACTTATGGTTAATGGGGTAAGTCATGCCAGTTGTAGAAGAAGAAAAAGTTTTTACACCCTTGGCAATGACATCACAGCAGAGGCATCTCGGTACCCCACAAGGATAGCAACCCAAACTGTCCCCGCCATGACCACAACCATCAAGGATAGCTTTATCACCTCCCTTAATATGAGTGTTGGTTCTTGTTATATTACTAGGGGCTAACATATTGCGTAAACTTTTGTTCTTCCTAAATATAATCAGAGGTTTATCTGGTAGACTTTGAGAGAACAGGATCACCTCTCAAAATAAACCAGAACTTATTTAATAATTCTTGAATAATTTTCCGAGGGCGACAAAATGTGGTCACTAGACTCCATTTATTTAAGTTGGAAAATTCCTTTTTATCCCTATTCAACCCCCCACTTATTTTGTCAATACAAAAATTCTGGGACAAACAATTAGTTCTCCTAAAAGTGTCTTGTAGTAGCTTGAGGGGATACCCTTTTTGTAGAAACCGTTTTTTTAGTATAGCAGTTTCTTGGGTAAAATCCAGATCTCTAGTACGCCTCTGCACAATCCCAGTTACAACTTGTATTATAAGAACTGGGGCGTTCCACTGTAGTGGCTGATCCGTCGGAATCACCGGGTTTGGTCTGCAGCAATCTCCAGGGATTGTAATCCCACGCTTAGGGCGTACATGTAATAGGAGAGAAGAAAAAGGGGGGAGACGCGCTAAGTGATACCCAGTGACAAGGAGATTAAATTTGACCTGAAACTGCTTACCTATAGGGGTTGTGCGCCCGTGCACAACCCCGGTTAATGTGGTTAGAGGCAAACGGAGTCCCGCTGGAGCCTGAAGCTGTGTGTGTGCAGTCACGTGGAGTGTTACTTCCAGATGGATGACATCAGCGTGCAAAGCCCAGTAATTAGGATCGCAAGACTCCGTGTTGTGGGCTGCCCGAGGTCCGTAGCAGCCAGGAAGGGGAGCAGAACAGGGATTGAAATAGGTTTAAAGTGGTATACTACTGCCAAAGCTGCTCCTGCCGTTAATCCCTTGAGGGGATGGAGGAATTGAAGGTAAAAAACTAAAACGGTCAGATAGGAGCGCTAAGCAGCAGGACCAGGGGGACAAAAAGTTTTTGATGTTAAAAAACCTTATTTATTAAATTATAATACCCTCTAATGGCCACAAACCATACCCGACCCTTCTTAAGGGAATCTAAAATCACACAGTTTTTTCAGTTGGCTCCAGGACGCCATCCAAAAAGAAAAAGAGACAACGGGGATGTAGAGGGAGCGGTCAGACATCCGGATCCAACTCCCCAATGGAGAACTTAATACTAAAGAGATCGAAAGTAATATAAATCAAACTGTAGGTATTTACAACCTCTCCGATCATGTCCTTACTAGAGATGAGCGAACCGGCCGTGGTTCGGCTCGAGTTCGGTTCGTCGAACGGAGGTCTCGTTCGAGTTCAGTTCGGCGAACGTTCGACGAACCGAACTCGAACCGCATAGGAAACAATGGCAGGCAATCACAAACACATAAAGACACCTAGAAAACACCCTCAAAGGTGTCCAAAAGGTGACAAACAACTCACAACACAACACAAACACATGGGAAAGTGACAAGGACATATACTCATGCGAAAACAAAAGAGCTGGACAAGAAAAAAGAGGAGGAGACACAGATATAGGCATGGCACGCCCTTCTAAAATCATGTAAAACACCGCAAGGGTTACTCCAAGCGGAGTCTCCCTTTTTTCCAAAAATTGGGCGACACAGACACCCCATCAGTGGCAGCACTTGTGCCCCAGTTGTACACTTTACAGCTAGATTTGCATCAAGCACATTCAAAAATACGCCATCCTTAACCGTCCCCAGGATGACACCGGGGTAGGTAGCAAAGTCTTTGCTGAACCATGACTTGTGCATCTTGGCTCCTTTTTAAAAACACGGCAGGCAAGGGTTATTCCAAGCGGAGTCTCCCTTTTTTCCAAAAATTGGGCCACACAGACACCCCATCAGTGGCAGCACTTGTGCCCCAGTTGTACACTTTACAGCTAGATTTGCATCAAGCACATTCAAAAATACGCCATCCTTAACCGTCCCCAGGATGACCCCGGGGTAGGTAGCAAAGTCTTTGCTGAACCATGACTTGTTCATCCTGGCTCATTTTTAAAAACACCGCAAGGGGACTCCAAGCAGAGTCTCCCTTTTTTCCAAAAATTGGGCCACACACCACTTCAGTGGCATCATTTGTGCCCCCAGTTGCAAACTGGATGTGTTGATTAGCATCAAGCACATTCAAAAATACGCCAGCCTTAACTGTCCATCTTGGATCATTTTTAAAAACAATGTAAGTGTGGCGCCCCAGGACCTGGTCGCCACAACAGCATTGCCTCTCCAAAGGGTTAATGCTGAGCCTGGAGGTAATTGGGAGTTCTATTGGCCAGTAAGTTTAACATCCAACGCAGTTCTCCCTCAGGCCAGCAGGGGGAGCTCTGAACCTGGAGTTCCAGGGAGCATTCCTTAAGTCTGGCCTGAGGGAGGAGTTAGTGGTCAGTCTGTAGGAGAAAGCAAAGAGTGCAGACGCAGAGTGTGCTGTCCTGTGGAACTGGGGCCTAGAGCTGGACAGCTTTGCCTAGTGAAACAGGAGGAGCAGCGAGGCACAGAAGAGACTCGGACATCGGAGTCTGTGGCCACCAGGGCCTAAAATACTCCCTGGTAGCCGAATCCGAAGGGCAAGAGAGCTGCAAGCACCTGGCCCATAAACAGCCCGAAGGTACAGCTGCATCATCAGGGCCCGGTGTGGACTCCAGCAGAGAAGCATCAGAGAGGGTCTGTGCAGCCTACCACAGAGGGAAAGGGACGTACCACCGGTCCCAGCAGAAAGAGGGCCATTGCTAAATCCAGAGAGCAGGGTCCTAGCACAGTAAGGAAAAGAACAGGAGTAGGCCTCATACTCAGCTGGCCAAAACAACATCTCTGTTACTTCCAGGCCGGCCGGAGCCCTCTACCACCTGTAACGGTCTCCCAGGACTAACCGTTTGTGAAGTAAAAGAGGAGAAGGTAAAGAGACTGTTGTTTGTGCCTGTTTCTTTCATTGCCTGTCGGCCCTGCACCGTGTTATCCACACAACACCATAGACTCTCACGAGCACCAACAGTGTCCCCGGGGCACCGCTACACCTGTGGGGAGCAGTACCACCATTGCTGCCATATCATCACCCCGGAGGCCTTACACAGCAGCGGCGGCTTAATAGCCGCATACCACAAGTGGCGTCACGAACACAAACCCCAAGTCACCAGCCATATTTAACTGACACCCACCAGGGCCACGGAGTCGGGCCCCGCCACCACTGACGACCCCCGGACTAGTCCGGCCCGGCACCGGGTGTCCCATAGCCCTGGGGTGGGCGAGTCATAAGCAAGGGTTACTCCAAGCGGAGTCTCCCTTTTTTCCAAAAATTGGGCCACACAGACACCCCATCAGTGGCAGCACTTGTGCCCCAGTTGTACACTTTACAGCTAGATTTGCATCAAGCACATTCAAAAATACGCCATCCTTAACCGTCCCCAGGATGACACCGGGGTAGGTAGCTAAGTCTTTCCTGATCCCAGCTCTGTTCATCTTGGATCATTTTTAAAAACAATGTAAGCAAGGGTTACTCCAAGCGGAGTCTCCCCTTTTTTCAAAAAATTGGGCCACACAGACACCCCATCAGTGGCAGCACTTGTGCCCCAGTTGTACACTTTACAGCTAGATTTGCATCAAGCACATTCAAAAATACGCCATCCTTAACCATCCCCAGGATGACACCGGGGTAGGTAGCTAAGTCTTTCCTGATCCCAGCTCTGTTCATCTTGGATCATTTTTAAAAACAATGTAAGCAAGGGTTACTCCAAGCGGAGTCTCCCCTTTTTTCAAAAAATTGGGCCACACAGACACCCCATCAGTGGCAGCACTTGTGCCCCAGTTGTACACTTTACAGCTAGATTTGCATCAAGCACATTCAAAAATACGCCATTCTTAACCGTCCCCAGCATGACACCGGGGTAGGTAGCTAAGTCTTTCCTGATCCCAGCTCTGTTCATCTTGGATCATTTTTAAAAACAATGTAAGCAAGGGTTACTCCAAGCGGAGTCTCCCTTTTTTTCCAAAAATTGGGCCACACAGACACCCCATCAGTGGCAGCACTTGTGCCCCAGTTGCAAACAGGATGTTTTGATTTGCATCAAGCACATTCCAAATCCACAAGCATTTACTCTCCCCAGGATGACACAGGGGTAGTAAATTCCTTGTGGATCCATGACTTGTTCATTTTGATGAACGTTAGTCTGTCCACATTGTCACTGGACAGACGCGTGCGCTTATCTGTGAGCACACACCCAGCAGCACTGAAGACACGTTCCGAGACAGCGCTGGCAGCTGGACACGACAAAATCTCCAAGGCGCAAGTTGAGAGCTCTGGCCATTTTTCAAGATTTGAAGCCCAAAATGAGCAAGGCTCCATTTGCAAAGTCATGGCATCGATGTTCATTTGGAGATACTCCTGTATCATCCTCTCCAGCCATTGACTATGTGTCAGCCTTTTTGTGAACTTATGTCCTGTGGGGGACATCTTGTTTTTAATTTTTTATATTGTTTTAGTCATCTCTACATGTTATTGGCAAGATTTGTATTATTGAATAGAGGAAAGTATACCTTGCTTGAGTCGTAACCTATATTCTTATTTTCTTGAGGTCATTACAACGCGCGAATTGTGTACCTAATTGGTGGAATCGGTACATATACTGTGAATACCCTGGAATTGAAAAAATCAGTTACCGGTACTGGATGATCGACTTATGAAGTATTAAGCGCCGAGCCATCATTAAGATGGACGAATGTCGCAATGTTACGGATTTCATCAAGTGGTCCAAGAATGGAAGATTAACCAATGAATGACCTATAATCAAGTTTAATGTTATTCCATGTACTGGACATTATCCTGGTTGAAGGATTATGTGTGGTTGTTCACGATTTTTCTGATCATAGCTGTACGGGTCTCGCTTCCCCTTATAATTAATCCGGCCCCTGTTTGTAATCTTCCCCTGGTATTGGATGGACTAAGGGTTTTGGTGATATATTTATGTATCTAAGTAAACAGTAGTAATAGTGGCCGTTGGTTTTAGTGTAGTGGGGCCTTTATAGTGGATGGTTGGTCATATCTAGGTAACTATAATGGGGGTTTGTATAGTATAGGATAGGGGGTATCACTAATAGAAATTTGATATGGGATGTAAGTTATTGTATAGTAGCGGTTTTTTGCTATTTGGGTGTATAAATTCAAATATACCTGGCTCGAGGGTATGATAAGCGTGTAAGGAATAGGTATAATGTTATTCGTTTGCAGCTGTAAATGGCTTGCTAATGTAAATAACCTCGAGCAAACATAATTTATGCGTATTCCTGATACCTCTAAGCTATGATTAGAGTATGCATATGGCCTTTTTTCTTTAAGCATAAAGTGGCCTTTGTGTTTCTTCGGGTTTGAATGGTATATATATGAGATCGGATAGCAATAGGGTCTGCGCATGGTTGGCCTCGATCGTGGTTTTCTCCACGTTGTGAACACATGTGGTGGTTGCTGCTACTCGGTGAGCCACGCTGTGCGCAGCTGGTATCCGGGAGGAGAATTCCTTACCTCTCAGTACGGCCACAACAAGCGGGCCGCGCGCATGCTCGGTAGCCTTGGCATCGCGTTGCCATGGTGGCCGGGTCCGCTCGCGTCCCGCCCCAGGCCGGAAGTGAGGTGAGGCAACTTCCGGAATCTCCTCCGACTGGAACCAGGCTGCGCCGATGTTAGCGTGGAGCCGGATATGCGATTACGCACCACATGTGCTCAACTTTAACAGAATATAAAAGGTGAGAGCTCAGCAAGGTGTGCATTAGCCTCCTGAGGAAGCCCTAGGCGGTGAAACGCGTCGAGGCGTGGTGGGTGGAGAGCAAGCTACTCTGTTCAGGTCTGTACTCTATGGTATAATGTTACTGGTTATACAGTTGATGATGATTACTAGTGATGTGGCGTGCTCCTGTAGGTAGGTCACACGGTCTGGTGGTAGGAAAAAATGACTCTATCTATTGAGGCATGCTCTAATATTGGTTTTGCTTAACTGGGTATGTCAGCAAGCTTACTGAACAGCTCATAGTGGAATCTGGAGGGATTGATGGATGCTTAAGGCAGTCAGTGTATTAGGTGAGATTACTGTTGGATTGGCCTGTCTGTAGCTAGCAGTTGTATACCCCTCTGTGAGAGCGGATTGTTATTTGTGTACTGTTAATATAAGCATTGGGGATACAGCTGCTGACTATGAATCTAGACATGTATGGCCCCTGATGGTCCACTATTGGAGGCTTATTCTTGTTGTTCTGACTAGCCAAAGCTGCAGGGAGGTATAGAGACTTGGCCTAGGATTTGATTGCACCTTATTATGTGTACATGTGAACGTAATCAATAGTCCATGGTGGAATTTTGAGGGACTAATAGAAATTTAGGGCAATCAATGTACTAGGTGAGAGTATTACTGTTATTAAATGGCTTGTCTGTAGCTTCCAGTTTTTATAGCTCCATGGAAGAGTATATCTGTATGCCCGATAATATTAGGATCAATTAGGGAAGAACATAAAGGCTGTGAATTTATGACTGACCAATATAGGTATATATAGTCGCTTATGACCATTTATGAGAGGTTTTCCCAGGTACCGTCCCTATGTGACCCTTATAGTTGCACATCACGCTATGGTGATACCTGCAAGTATAAGTAATTGTGAAATTAGTATTGATTGAGGACCTGAGAGATTTGTTTTTGATCCCTAACCCACCTTCCCTCTAACTTGGGGGAGTCACATTTGCACTCTTGCTACCTTGTCGTGCCACTAAGTCCAAAAATGTGTGTTTTTATTGTATGAAATAAAGTTTATTTTTATGGAAGTATGGCATCATTTGTATATTCTTGGTCCAAGGATATAAGTGGTTATACCAGTTGATAGGATGCATCTTTTGAGTACTATTTAGATGCAAAATGTGGAAAGTGTGGTTATATGTGTTTATGGTTACCTGTGTATTTGCAGGGATTATTCCACAATTGTGCATAATGGATTTCAAAACTAAGGAAATGGCTTGGCGCAGCAGGGCGGCTGACCTGTTCAAATGTGACTCCTCAATGCTTTTAAATCAGACATCCCCCACCAACAAGGAGATTTGCAATCAATATAAAGACTGTGTTCACAAAAGAATTAAGGTTTGGTGGACAAACATGTCCTTGGAGAATTATTTATCAAATCAGATTACCCCAAGAGGATTGAGGATCCAAATATATCCCTCCTTCCCACTAGAAGACGAAAATTTTGTCAAAAGGTGGGAAGAAGCGGCAGAGGGCTGCACTAGGACCTTCTTGGAAATAATTATTGATAAAAATCGAACAACTCTGTCAGTATTGGACAATGAGATTGCGCAGCTGGAGACTACCTTACGTAAAGATCTACCCAGTGAGACGTTTAATAAGTATATGGAGGAAGTAGAAAAGGATGCCCAGAAGTGGGAGAAAGAAATTAGCATGGTTAAAGCTAAAAAATATCAAAGGGATGTCTCCGACTACGCTAACAAGAAGGTCTTCAAATGGCAATTTTCAACTGGCCCGATTAAAAGAAAAAGAGATAAAACAGGATCGATATCCTCTAATAATACTGTCAGTGAAGCAGATGTATCTGAGGAGGAGCTCCCATCTGGAAATACAATTAATACGAGATCTGGTGGAGTAAGGAAGCCGGGTATTTATACCCCACAAGCTGTGAACGAACGTCTGGACCAATACAAGGTAATTAATTTATCAGAACACGTGTTGTCCGACGTTCAGGTCCGGCTGCTTGGTAGGGGCCTTTCCTTTGCCCCTACCATGCAGCTAGACACGTTCACGGCTATCAAAGATGTACACCTATTTGCGCGTAAATTGCTATTCAAACGTATGTTTAATCAATCTACCACAGGGGGGCCAACAGAGGTGGAAAGGGAGGAGGAGGCACTAGAGGCGCTTGAAACATTGGCAGAAGAAGCAGATGGTGCCAGTATAAGTAAGTTTCCCACTTACCTCTACCCTAAATCTAAGAAATTTCCGCCTCTCAGCCTGTGCCCTGCGGTTGACATCTTTGTCAAGATGGTGACTCGTGATATTGAGCAGTTGAATCATAGGCCTAATAGGTTTTCAAATTTGAACATGCAAGAAAGAAAAGCTTTAGACGAGATGAAGGGGTGGACCGACGTGCAGTTTAAGCCGGCTGACAAGGGGGGCTACCTTGTCATCTGGCCGAACTGCATGTATGAGAAAGAGGCCAGTAGGCAATTGAATAATAAAGCGTGCTACAGGAGGCTCTACATGGACCCATTACCTGGATTTCAAGGTGAATTGGTTGGCATTCTTGAAAGTGCTCTTGAGGAAGGTGTCATCCCAAAAAAACTATTTGACTGCCTAATTGTTAAGCACCCAAGGATGCCAACCATGTATTTTATACCTAAACTACATAAGAACAGCAGTTGCCCTCCAGGACGTCCAATTGTATCAGGACTTGAGGGACTATGTGAGAGAGTCTGCCAAATGCTAGATTACTATCTGAAACCTCTGGCCGCTTCTCTGCCATCTTACATCAGGGACACCACTGAGGCACTTCAACGACTGGATAACATCGTGCTTGAACCTGGGACCGTCATGGTGACTGCTGACGTTGAAAGTTTGTATACGTCTATCAGTCACCATGACGGACTCAGAGCAGCTACTTATTTCTTGAAGAGTAGTAATTTGGAAAATAGGTTAGTGGAGCTCCTCCTCATGCTATTAGAGTTCATTTTAACTCACAATGTCTTCACCTTCAAAGGGGCTACTTATATTCAACAACAAGGTACTGCAATGGGGGCGGCATGTGCCCCAGCCTATGCAAACCTTTTCCTGGGGGCATGGGAAAGGGAGATTTTCCTCACGGAACCAGACGTCAACATCCATAAAGTCAACAATTGGATGAGATATATAGATGACGTCTGGTTCCTGTGGGATGGCACCCCCGGAGAATTGAGGGAATTTATTGACAGACTGAATCACAACTCTGTCAATATATTTCTTACATACCGGTTTGGTCGAGAGATAGATTTTTTAGACCTCAGTATTCAGACTTCTGAGGATGGGAGAATAACAACTGAGATATATAGAAAACCGACGGCAACAAATGCATTTTTGCATGCCCAATCGTCACATCTTCCAGCAACAGTTAAGAGCATCCCGATAGCACAATTCTTGAGAGCTCGTAGAATTTGCTCTTCGGAAGAGGCATTCTCGGTGCAGGCGGAAGATCTTAAACAAAGATTCCTGCACCGAGGATATAGCAGAAGAGCAATTAAACACGGTTATGATCGGGCAAAAAAACACACAAGGGAGTCCTTACTATATTGTAACTATGGGCAAGTAAATAGACAAAAGCAAGACGGGGTCCGCCTTATTACAACATACAACAACCGTTGGAGGGATATTGTGGAGATTTGTAAAAAACATTGGGGAATTTTAGCAACAGACCCAACATTGAGATCTACCATTCCACAATACCCATTGGTTACGGCACGTCGGGCCAGAAATATGAGGGACTACCTTGTGCGTAGCCACTATAATCCCACAATGAATCAACATAATGTGGGAACAATTGGATTCTACCCGTGTGGATTATGCAAAGCTTGCAGCAATATGCGGAAACCAAAAACCTTTTGCGGAGCTAGGGACAACAGAGAATATGTTATCAGGGTGTTTTTAAGTTGCTCTTCTAAAGCCGTTATATATCAAGCCTCCTGCCCATGCGGCTTGCTCTATATAGGTATGACCACTCGGGAGCTAAAAGTCAGAGTGGGTGAGCACGTCAGGGATATAAAGAACTCAAAAGAAACATCTAGTAGTGAGAAATTGAAGACCATCCCTCGACATTTTAGGGAGTGCCACAACTCTGACTCCCGACAGCTGCATGTAAAGGCCATCGATCAAATCAGGATCGATGCACGAGGAGGTGACATCGGCAGAACTCTCGCACGTTTAGAAAGCCGGTGGATTTATAGGCTGGGCACGGTAACCCCTGACGGTCTAAATGAAAACTTTGGATTTAATGCCTTTTTGTGAACTTATGTCCTGTGGGGGACATCTTGTTTTTAATTTTTTATATTGTTTTAGTCATCTCTACATGTTATTGGCAAGATTTGTATTATTGAATAGAGGAAAGTATACCTTGCTTGAGTCGTAACCTATATTCTTATTTTCTTGAGGTCATTACAACGCGCGAATTGTGTACCTAATTGGTGGAATCGGTACATATACTGTGAATACCCTGGAATTGAAAAAATCAGTTACCGGTACTGGATGATCGACTTATGAAGTATTAAGCGCCGAGCCATCATTAAGATGGACGAATGTCGCAATGTTACGGATTTCATCAAGTGGTCCAAGAATGGAAGATTAACCAATGAATGACCTATAATCAAGTTTAATGTTATTCCATGTACTGGACATTATCCTGGTTGAAGGATTATGTGTGGTTGTTCACGATTTTTCTGATCATAGCTGTACGGGTCTCGCTTCCCCTTATAATTAATCCGGCCCCTGTTTGTAATCTTCCCCTGGTATTGGATGGACTAAGGGTTTTGGTGATATATTTATGTATCTAAGTAAACAGTAGTAATAGTGGCCGTTGGTTTTAGTGTAGTGGGGCCTTTATAGTGGATGGTTGGTCATATCTAGGTAACTATAATGGGGGTTTGTATAGTATAGGATAGGGGGTATCACTAATAGAAATTTGATATGGGATGTAAGTTATTGTATAGTAGCGTTTTTTTGCTATTTGGGTGTATAAATTCAAATATACCTGGCTCGAGGGTATGATAAGCGTGTAAGGAATAGGTATAATGTTATTCGTTTGCAGCTGTAAATGGCTTGCTAATGTAAATAACCTCGAGCAAACATAATTTATGCGTATTCCTGATACCTCTAAGCTATGATTAGAGTATGCATATGGCCTTTTTTCTTTAAGCATAAAGTGGCCTTTGTGTTTCTTCGGGTTTGAATGGTATATATATGAGATCGGATAGCAATAGGGTCTGCGCATGGTTGGCCTCGATCGTGGTTTTCTCCACGTTGTGAACACATGTGGTGGTTGCTGCTACTCGGTGAGCCACGCTGTGCGCAGCTGGTATCCGGGAGGAGAATTCCTTACCTCTCAGTACGGCCACAACAAGCGGGCCGCGCGCATGCTCGGTAGCCTTGGCATCGCGTTGCCATGGTGGCCGGGTCCGCTCGCGTCCCGCCCCAGGCCGGAAGTGAGGTGAGGCAACTTCCGGAATCTCCTCCGACTGGAACCAGGCTGCGCCGATGTTAGCGTGGAGCCGGATATGCGATTACGCACCACATGTGCTCAACTTTAACAGAATATAAAAGGTGAGAGCTCAGCAAGGTGTGCATTAGCCTCCTGAGGAAGCCCTAGGCGGTGAAACGCGTCGAGGCGTGGTGGGTGGAGAGCAAGCTACTCTGTTCAGGTCTGTACTCTATGGTATAATGTTACTGGTTATACAGTTGATGATGATTACTAGTGATGTGGCGTGCTCCTGTAGGTAGGTCACACGGTCTGGTGGTAGGAAAAAATGACTCTATCTATTGAGGCATGCTCTAATATTGGTTTTGCTTAACTGGGTATGTCAGCAAGCTTACTGAACAGCTCATAGTGGAATCTGGAGGGATTGATGGATGCTTAAGGCAGTCAGTGTATTAGGTGAGATTACTGTTGGATTGGCCTGTCTGTAGCTAGCAGTTGTATACCCCTCTGTGAGAGCGGATTGTTATTTGTGTACTGTTAATATAAGCATTGGGGATACAGCTGCTGACTATGAATCTAGACATGTATGGCCCCTGATGGTCCACTATTGGAGGCTTATTCTTGTTGTTCTGACTAGCCAAAGCTGCAGGGAGGTATAGAGACTTGGCCTAGGATTTGATTGCACCTTATTATGTGTACATGTGAACGTAATCAATAGTCCATGGTGGAATTTTGAGGGACTAATAGAAATTTAGGGCAATCAATGTACTAGGTGAGAGTATTACTGTTATTAAATGGCTTGTCTGTAGCTTCCAGTTTTTATAGCTCCATGGAAGAGTATATCTGTATGCCCGATAATATTAGGATCAATTAGGGAAGAACATAAAGGCTGTGAATTTATGACTGACCAATATAGGTATATATAGTCGCTTATGACCATTTATGAGAGGTTTTCCCAGGTACCGTCCCTATGTGACCCTTATAGTTGCACATCACGCTATGGTGATACCTGCAAGTATAAGTAATTGTGAAATTAGTATTGATTGAGGACCTGAGAGATTTGTTTTTGATCCCTAACCCACCTTCCCTCTAACTTGGGGGAGTCACATTTGCACTCTTGCTACCTTGTCGTGCCACTAAGTCCAAAAATGTGTGTTTTTATTGTATGAAATAAAGTTTATTTTTATGGAAGTATGGCATCATTTGTATATTCTTGGTCCAAGGATATAAGTGGTTATATATGTGTCAGACTTGTTGTCTCTGGTGGCCTTGCAAAGGAGGGTCTAAAAAATTTCTGAAAAGATTCCATAAAATTGCTGTTACCAGTACCAGATACGGTGCTACTGGTATGGGTAGACTGTTGAAGATGACGAGACCGTCCCATGTTTGTCAAGTTACAACTGGGAGATTCACTCCCTGCACCTGCACGGTTGTTTGGTGGAAAAGCCGAGCTAAGATCGAGTAACAGCTTCTGCTGATACTCCTGCATACGTGCGTCCCTTTCTATGGCTGGAATTATGTCACAAAATTTGGACTTGTACCGGGGATCTAATAGTGTGGCAAGCCAGTAGTCCTCATCACTTCTAATTTTGACATGACGAGGGTCATGTTGGAGGTAGTGCAGCAAGAATGCACTCATGTGTCTTGCGCAGCCATGCGGACCAAGTACACGCTGTGTTTGTGGCATAGAGGTGCTAACCGTTCTTTCTTCCTCTGACATCTCCCCCCAACCTCTTTCAACTGAAAGGTCTCCCTCATCCGCTGAGTCTTCCATGTCCATGGACAGTTCGTTCTCCATTTCTTCATGTTCTCCTGCACCTTCCTCAACATTTCACCTGCTACCATGCGCCCTTGTTGATCCCTGCCGCGTTGGTGATGATGAACGTCTGGACCTTGGTGATGTTGTTGTGTCTTGCGCATATGAATCCTCCTGTAGTTCCTCCCCTTCCTGTTGTCCCACCCCCTGACTCCGAATAGTGTTTAGCGTGTGCTCCAGCATGTAAATGACTGGAATTGTCATGCTGATAATGGCATTGTCAGCGCTAAACATATTTGTCGCCATGTCGAAACTGTGCAGAAGGGTGCATAGGTCCTTGATCTGAGACCACTCCATCAGGGTGATCTGCCCCACCTCTGCATCTCGTTGGCCCAGGCTATACGTCATGACGTATTGCACCAGGGCTCGGTGGTGCAGCCACAGTCGCTGTAACATGTGGAGAGTCGAATTCCAGCGTGTCGTGCCTTGAGGAAGGGGACCGGCAACGCCCCCGAAATGCGCGTCGGATTGGACATTTGCTCAGCTCACCCTGCGAGGTGCCGATAATCTAGCAGCCTCTCTCCCCCTTGTGAATATCCAGCCCTGTATGTGGCGAATGCCCGGGCTGTCACTAAAGGAGCAGGAGAAGCTGCATGCCTGATTCAACTACCATCCTGTGAACTAGCACGGAATAGTGCTGTGTGGCTCTGCTCCGTTTAAACAAGGAGCGCAAATAGGAGTCCCTATCATGGAAACTACTCTACTTTCTACTCCAGGAGGAGAAAGTTCCGTACAGTTACCCAGCTTATGGAGGTTGATGTCTGAACTTGACCGTAGGAGCGCAAATAGGAGACTCCTGCATGGAAATGACTTTATATCTCTAGGAGGAGAAAGTATCGTGCAGTCACCCAGTATGTGGAAGCTTGATGCCTGAACTGGACTGCAGGTAAACTTCTATTGGAACACTTAATGAGCTGGGGCTCTACCTCATCCTCACTACAATCTTGAAGTGCAGTTTCTTCAACTTCATTTAAAGGCACTTGGAACACTGAAATTGCTGCTTATAATATATTAAGCCTCTATTAAAAACGTTTGTGCTTATGGATTGAAAAAAAATTTCTCCAGGTATCTGAAAAATCATGTTGCAGTGATATTTTCAATTGGCATTAAATATCATATGCCTTGAAAGAGCACTTAATACACTATACTAGATTTAATAATTGCTATACTATCGGCCGGGGTACTGCAACCAGACACCTGGTATGTTTGCTGCACTATTAATTACTTATTCTTTATTTTATTTATTTATTTCTACCATATGTGGTGTATTTTCTCTTTTTTTCTCTTTTTCTATTGTGTGAATTGTTTTGAATAAATCTGTGTCTAAAACAAGGATAGCAATAAAAAGTATAAAATATTAACAAAAAAACCTCTTATCAGCGCTGGTTTATTGGGGATTTTTTAATTCCAAAAAAATCTCAATTAAAATTCATTTCTGTTTCCAGGCAAATTAAATGGGATTTTTGCCTATAAACCTAGCTGCAGATTTAATGGTTATTGGGGTCAAGCGCTAACAATTGTCTGTAGACAACTTGGTATAACCTTAAATCATTTATTAAACTCAGTCTGCAGAGCTGCCCACAACTCAGCCGCTGTGTGACTCCTATTTCCAAGAAATGTCAAGCTAAAGACCGCCTGATGCCTTTGCGCTCTGCTGTCAGCATCGTAATGAGGGGTGCGTGATTCCTTCTGCGCAGTGCGAATGCTGGTGGCCTGACCAGGCAGCCTTGGGGCGGAGGTGGAGGACCCAGATGAGGTGGAGGAGGCAGAAGCAGTGGCGGAACTTGGACAGACAGAGGATTGACACACAAGTCGTGGGGACGACAAGACTTGTGCAGCAGACCCTTCACCATCTATCACCATAGTTACCCAGTGCCCAGTCAGCGACATGTAACGTCCCTGTCCATGCTTACTGGTCCAAGTATCGGTAGTGAAATGCACCCGTTGACACACAGAGTTTCTCAAAGAAGCGGTGATGTTGTGTGTGACATGCTGGTGTAGCGCGGGCACACCTTTCTTAGAGAAGTAGTGGCAACTGGGCATCTGGTACTGGGGCACAGCGACAGACATAAGGTCTCTAAAATCCTGTGGGTCCACCAGGTGGAAAGGCAGCATTTCGGTAGCCAAGAGCTTACAGAGGGATAAAGTCAACCTATTAGCTTTGTCATGGATCGCAGGAAATGGCCTTTTATTTGTCGACATCTGAGGGACAGAGATCTGGCTGCTGTGTGTAGACGGTGTTGAGTAGGGTGTCCCTGGAAAAATGCAGCTTTGTGAGGAAAGTGCAGGCATAGACATGATGTCGCCTTCATCCAACATTGGTGCTATCGATGTCAGAGAGCTGTACACACGTACTTGTTTCCCCTTCCAAACCAACTGACGACCTACCAAGCAAACTGCCTGTTGCGGTTACAGTGGTGGAAGTTGTGCGTGGAAAACCAGGTGAGACAGCTGTCCCCACAGTTCTAGAAGATAAAGAGCACGCGGATGCACTGAAAGGGGCTGGCGGTGTTTGGTTCGCTCCACTAGGCTGCATTGCAGCACGGTGAGCTCCCCACTGGGACATATGATATTTATTCATGTGACGATTCATGGAACAAGTTGTCAAACTGCTGAGGTTTTGGCCTCTACTAACAGAATCATGACAAATTTTACAGATCACATAATTTGGGCGATCTTTTGCTATGTCAAAAAAGGACCAGGCTAGGCAAGGCTTAGAGGGCATGCGAGCTGCTGATCCACCCCGACTAGTGCTCAGAGGCACAGTGGTGGCTGAGGATGCAGTTGTAGACGTGCTACCAGTACTCCGACTCTGTCCAGGAAGGCGCAAGGTAACTTTGTCGTCAGTTGCATCCTCCTCCACCGTCTCTGTTGACCTCCTCGAGGGCCTGACTGTGGGTTGACAGTAGGTGGGATCTAGAACTTCCTCATCAATTGTTGTGTTTGCACTCCCCTCACCCTCAGACCGAGCCTCTTCTTGCCCTGACCGAATATTTAAGTTGTCATCCCAATCTGGTATCTGCGTCTCATCGTCATCAGTATGTTCCTCATTGTCTATTACCACAGGTGTTTCAGTTTGTGAAAAAGGGTCAACATTAAGCTCAGAAACTTGGTCATCACGGCCTGAATCTGAGTCACAAAGGTTCTGGGCATTACTGCAGACCATTTCCTGGTCTGTACTCACTGTAGCTTGGGAGCAGACCTCTGATTCCCAGGCTATAGTGTGACTGAACAGCTCTGCAGACTCAGCCATCTCAGTTCCACCATACTGTGCAGGGCGGATGGAGACTTCAGAGCTGTGAGAATGCAAGTGTGATTGGGCTGACAACTCAGAGGACTGGTGTTTTTTGGATGCGGTAGTTGAGGTGGCGGAGAGGGCACTTGTTGGACCACTTGAGATCCATTCAAGCATTTTCCTTTTTTGGCCATCATCTACCTTTGTTCCAGTTGTTCGTGTCCGTAAAAAAGGGAGCACATCGGATTGTCCACGGTAAGTAGTAGACATCTTACTTTTGCTGGAAGATGGTCTATCTTCAGCAGATGTTAATGGAGCTTTGCCACCTTCCTCACGGACAAACCCTTTTTTTCCTTTTCCAACACACCTCTTCCCCTTTCCACCAGCATCTGTCATTTTGCCACTCATTTTGATTGCGACAAGATTGTGCACTTAAAATGTGGTAGTAAAAATTGAGAGGTGGTGTAGATTGCAGCGGTGGTCTAGCTTTATTAACAGCAGAATAAACAATAATAATTATCCCTGACAATGCAACTACGGTGCTTAAACTGGCAGCAGTGTTTGCTAGTATAATGGCTTAGCAACAATGAATTTGAGTGTGCAATGCAGGCAGACGTGCTGCAAATATCTTTGCACTAGTGGGACAATACAGAAGTCCAACAGCCACGTTTAGGATGCCACTTAGTTTACTCAGTGTTTGCTAGTATAATGGCTTAGTAACAATAAGTTTGAGTGTGCAATGCAGGCAGATGTGCTGCAAATATCTTTGCACTAGTGGGACAATACAGAAGTCCAACAGCCACGTTTAGGATGCCACTAAGTTTACTCAGTGTTTGCTAGTATAATGGCTTAGTAACAATAAGTTTGAGTGTGCAATGCAGGCAGACGTGCTGCAAATATCTTTGCACTAGTGGGACAATACAGAAGTCCAACAGCCACTTTTAGGATGCCACTAAGTTTACTTAGTAAACAAAAAGGAGCAAAAATTGGGAGTTTTTATGACCCATAAATAATTGCAACAGTATAGGTAAAACACATGCTCAGACTGTTAATAATTTAGTTAATTTTTATTAGTCACAATATTCTAAAAACAGTTCATTATACCAGACATACTGAATGCATAATCAAAAACCATAAATTAAATACATATCCAAACAAATGACAGGAAAAAGTGTGGACACTTAAAAAGCCCAGAATAGGAAGGGGACCGGACAGCAGAGCAAACACTGACCCAAACCAATACAAGGGTAAAAAATAGATACGTATTATAAACGTATCTGGAGCACAAGTTCAAGTATAGATATAAAACAATGAAGCAAAATCAAAGCTGTTTGGCATAGCAGACACTGGGTGGCGCTCAAGCTCAAAAACCACACCAGTCTGTCTGTACGTACCACAAAAGTTCTAACCGCACAGTGCTCCAGACTCACCCATATTAAATGTTGTGATGCTCAGTCACCGGGTCCCTTCCCTCGCCCGACATACGTTTCGAGGTAGATCTTCTTCGGGGGCCATAGGGGAAGTGAAGAGAGGTGTGTGTTTAAATAGGGTGCCCTGTGATGAGCGCAGGTGGTGGGCGGTATTCAAAACATATGATCAGAGCCATCCGACCATTCCAGGAGAAGCATGGGTGGGAGGAAATCCTCCTGACGTCATTAAACCCATGCCTCTCCTTTTAAGGAAGCGTCATCGGGCAGTGTCAGAGTAGAAACACCCACCAAATGCGCTCCGGGCCGCCATGTCAGTTATGGGCAAAAGAGAGGGCAACCAGATATAATGCAATCAATGCATATAGCTCAAAGGAAAAAAACGGGGGTATATTTATGTAAACGCAAATAACTATAAAGACAGATAGATACTGTGAGATAAATCCCACAGCAAAACGGAGATATACATTCTCCAACAATGTGTCATACATGCATTCACCCCAGAGTCCATAAGAGCAGATGTACTCTATTATAGCCCCAACATTGCAAAAATATATGTTTATTATAAATTAATTATACATGTCATGGGAGACAATAGATCAAATGGGGAGAAACTCAGTTTTATATTATTCTCCATATTTGGATTAACTTTTTTCAATTAAATTTTCTTCACTTATTTCTTTCTTTGTCCCTCCATCCGATTTATAGGCGGACAGCATAGAAAACCATCACAGAAAAACACCCTAAAAAAAGGAAAAAAATAATAAAGAAAAACGAAAAAAAGGAATAAAAACAGGTATTAGAAAAAATTATTATTAAAAACACACAGATGTGATGAATAGCAGGGGATCCATTACAGTTATAAAAATGGAGAGAATGATAATTTTTCATTCAAACCGTGTGGGGCCATTGTCCCCAAACGCATGATCCAGCGGCACTCCATCTGCGCCAGTGCTTTTTGAGAATGCATCTGATTGCGTCCCACTGATATACGTTGAGATGAACCGTATCTGGGAAAACCCTAATTCCTCTCTCCGTACCCTGGGCAGCAATTCAACCCGTGGAGTATTCCTAGCTCTCCGGTAGCCAGCCTTAACAGACCTCCGGCTATATCCCCTATCCAGGAACCTCTCACGCAGCCCACCAGCCTGATGCTCAAAGAGGTCACCATTGGAGCAGATTCTTATTAATCTCAAAAATTGGCCCGCTGGAATGGCCCTAATGGTTTGGTCTGCGTGAGATGATGAGGCATGTAACAGGGCATTCACTGCCGTTTCTTTTCTGAAAAGGTCTGTTTGTATACACCCACCCCTAGTATTTAGCACCCTGATGTCCAGAAAGTCGATCACGTCACCATCCGTCCTATGAGTCAACTTGATGTTAAATGGGTTATCATTCAGGTCTGCCATGAAGCTGTGCAATTCAGGAGCGGTACCCCTCCAGATCATAAAGATGTCGTCTATGTATCTATACCAGCACTGCGCATGGGCTGCGGCCGGAACGCCGTCGCCGAAAACCCCCCTCTCCCAAAAACCGAGAAAGAGGTTTGCGTACGACGGCGCGCAGGCCGCGCCCATCGCAGTGCCCCGTTCCTGGAGGAAGTACCGGTCCTTAAATAAAAAGAAAGTATGTGTTAAAATAAACCGCAACAGCTCCAAAACCAGACACTGAATGGATTTATCCCAGTTGCTCATGGACAGATAGAACTCAGCCGCCGCCAGACCATCAGGGTGCCTTATACAAGTGTATAAACTCTCAACATCTGCCATTACCAACAAAGTACCTTTGTCCACAGGGAGCCCATCAAGTCGCCGTAGGACGTCCGAGGTGTCCCTGACATAGGAGGGCAAACTTTCCACAAGTGGATGGAGATAATATTCAATAAATTTACAAACTGGATGACTCAGCCCTCCAATGCCAGAGACAATCGGACGTCCCAGGGGGCATTCCAGATTTTTGTGGACTTTTGGTAATAGATAAAATGTTGGCATGACAGGATGGTGAGAAAACAGACCTTCAAAGATTTTTTTGGTGATAATGCCCTGTGTTAAAGCCTCATCTAAGATCCTGAAAAGTTCCGCCGAGTATTTTTCCAAGGGGCTACCAGAGAGTTTAGAATAGGAGTCCTTATCCCTTAATTGTCTGAACGCTTCGCGTTCATACATAGATGTAGGCCAGATCACGACGTTTCCCCCCTTGTCAGCAGGTTTAAAGACTACTCCCTCCATACTCTTCAATTCCTCCAGGGTTTTCCTCTGTGTGAAATTGAGGTTATGTTTAACACCCTGTGTTTTGAGGGACATAAGATCTTTTGTCACAAGTTTATTAAATATCTCAACCTGGGGGGATACCGAGAAGGGGGGAAACGTCGTGGACTTAGGATAGATGGACTTAGGAAACCTATCTTGTTCCATACCTGCTGATTCAGCCTCTAATTCCTCCAGAATTTTGATGGCTTCAAGTTCCTCCCTTGTGAATGAGTGCGTGTTCAGATCTCTCCCAGCATGTAGTTTGTGCAAGATCAACTTACGGGAGAACAGATTCAGGTCCTTGATGACTGTAAAAAAGTCATAGTTAGTATCTGGGGCAAACGTTAAACCCAGTTTAAGAACCTCCATCTGTGCCCCCGTTAACACATATTCAGAGAGATTTATTACCTCCAAATTGCCTTTCTTGCTCCTTGTCTCCATTACTGAAGGTGATATCATCTTCCTCTTAGACCAATTTGGTCCGCCAGTCTTGTACTTATTCTTAGACTGTCTTTGGCCACCCAATCTCTCAACAAGGTCCACATCTGTGCTCTTTCCAGCCAAGGTTTCGTCCTCCATTGATGAAACAGAGGAGAATGAGTGAGACCGGGACTGTGGCCCATTATTTCTCCTCTTCAGATTTTTCCCCCATCTGTAAACATGGTTACTCCTATAGTCAACCGAATCTCTTTGGTATTTTTTCGTCTTTGTTGTTATTATCTCTTTCTCCCATTTCGAGAACTCTTTTTCTAAATCGATATTGAGTGCAGACATAGCTTCTTGTGAGAGAAGTGTGGGTAATTTGCCCTGAATGGACTCAATTTCAGCTTCCAGTGCTGCTATAGACTCCATATTGGCCTTAATGAGTAGGTGCATAAAATTTCTAGAGCAATTTGTAGATATATCTTCCCACTCTTTTTTAAAAGAGTCATCAATGCTTGGTAAAGTCGGAAAGATCTGAACACGCAAGCCTCTTGGTATGAGGTTTTTACCAAGATATTTCTCCATAAACGTTTTATTCCACCAGGTTCTAGTTTTCTGGTGTAATAGTTGTTTTAACTTAATAATTAGATCCTCTGAGACTCCATCGTTTAAAATCAAATCAGTGTCCTCACAGAAAACCTGGTCAATTTTGGAAAGCCATGACTTCTCACGGGCTTTATGGTCCATTTGCCCCTGACACACAGCTGTGAAAAAACACAGTAAACCAGAATTAAATACAAGAAAAAAGAGGAAAACGGACCTCATTGTTTCGTCATCGGGTCACTCCCATCATACTCATTAGGAAACAAAAAGGAGCAAAAATTGGGAGTTTTTATGACCCATAAATAATTGCAACAGTATAGGTAAAACACATGCTCAAACTGTTAATAATTTAGTTAATTTTTATTAGTCATAATATTCTAAAAACAGTTCATTATACCAGACATACTGAATGCATAATCAAAAACCATAAATTAAATACATATCCAAACAAATGACAGGAAAAAGTGTGGACACTTAAAAAGCCCAGAATGGGAAGGGGACCGGACAGCAGAGCAAACACTGACCCACACCAATACAAGGGTAAAAAATAGATACGTATTATAAACGTATCTGGAGCACAAGTTCAAGTATAGATATAAAACAATGAAGCAAAATCAAAGCTGTTTGGCATAGCAGACACTGGGTGGCGCTCAAGCTCTAAAACCACACCAGTCTGTCCGTACGTACCGCAAAAGTTCTAACCGCACAGTGCTCCAGACTCACCCATATTAAATGTTGTGATGCTCAGTCACCTGGTCCCTTTCCTCGCCCGACGTACGTTTCGAGGTAGATCTTCTTCGGGGGCCATAGGGGAAGTGAAGAGAGGTGTGTGTTTAAATAGGGTGCCCTGTGATGAGCGCAGGTGGTGGGCGGCATTCCAAACATATGATCAGAGCCATCCGACCATTCCAGGAGACACATGGGTGGGAGGAAATCCTCCTGACGTCATTAAACCCATGCCTCTCCTTTAAAGGAAGCGTCATCGGGCAGTGTCAGAGTAGAAACGCACACCAAATGCGCTCCGGGCCGCCATGTCAGTTATGGGTAAAAGAGAGGGCAACCAGATATAATGCAATCAATGCATATAGCTCAAAGGAAAAAAACGGGGGTATATTTATGTAAACGCAAATAACTATAAAGACAGATAGATACTGTGAGATAAATCCCACAGCAAAATGGAGATATACATTCTCCAACAATGTGTCATACATGCATTCACCCCAGAGTCCATAAGAGCAGATGTGCTCTATTATAGCCCCGACATTGCAAAAATATATGTTTATTATAAATTAATTATACATGTCATGGGAGACAATAGATCAAATGGGGAGAAACTCAGTTTTATATTATTCTCCATATTTGGATTAACTTTTTTCAATTAAATTTTCTCCACTTATTTCTTTCTTTGTCCCTCCATCCGATTTATAGGCGGACAGCATAGAAAACCATCACAGAAAAACACCCTAAAAAAAGAAAAAAATAATAAAGAAAAACAAAAAAAAGGAATAAAAACAGGTATTAGAAAAAATTATTATTAAAAACACACAGATGTGATTAATAGCAGGGGATCCATTACAGTTATAAAAATGGAGAGAATGATAATTTTTCATTCAAACCATGTGGGGCCATTGTCCCCAAACGCACGATCCAGCGGCACTCCATCTGCGCCAAAATTTGTTTTTTGTTTCCTCCCCTTGATCCAAGTTGAACTTGGTCAATCCCTCTGATTTTGAGGTTTGTGGGGTCGCATTGATGGCGCAGTTTGAAGTGGAGCGGGATCGTCCTAAGGGATTCTAGGTCTTTCACTTCCCTTGCCGCAACTATATTCCGGACGTGTTCCCTGGTGCGGACGCGAAGTTCACTAGTGGGACAATACAAAAGTCCAACAGCCACGTTTAGGATGCCACTAAGTTTACTCAGTGTTTGCTAGTATAATGGCTTAGTAACAATGAGTTTGAGTGTGCAATGCAGGCAGACGTGCTGCAAATATCTTTGCACTAGTGGGACAATACAGAAGTCCAACAGCCACTTTTAGGATGCCACTAAGTTTACTCAATGTTTGCTAGTATAATGGCTTAGTAACAATGAGTTTGAGTGTGCAATGCAGGCAGACGTGCTGCAAATATCTTTGCTCTAGTGGGACAATACAGAAGTCCAACAGCCACGTTTAGGATGCCACTAAGTTTACTCAGTGTTTGCTAGTATAATGGCTTAGTAACAATGAGTTTGAGTGTGCAAAGGGCAGGAGGGTACAATGCCAGGGTTGTGGGTCTGGGTACAGGAAAGGAAGCCTCCCTTTCTATCCCTCCTAATGGGGAAATGCAGTGAGGAAATCCCTGACCTTAGCTACACAGACGCTGTCATCTTGTGTAGCTGTTAAAATCTGTTTTCACTGCCCTGACTGTCAGCTATAGCTCTGACCCTGCCGGTATTAGCCCTTAGAAGGGCTGAAAGAAACTTCTATCCCTATTCTGTATAGCGCTGTGTATAGAGCGTACACAGCAGTATCGGAGACAGGAGCTACGCCGGCGGTGACTGACACCCAGACGCAGAAGAGATAATGGCGTCCGGACGTGCAGATACTCGTTTTTATAATGCAGGGACATGTGACATGGACATGCTATCACACATGCCGTTGCTTCTCTGGCTAAAAGTCCACTTAGCTGTGTGTGTGTCTGGGATTGGGTGACATGCTGGCCCGCCCCACTACACGCGCGCGCTTAGGGAAGGAAGACAAGGGAAAAAAAAAATGGCCATTATACAAACAGCAGTGATCTGAATGCGCTGTTCCCGCACACTATACACTGAAATTTCATAATGGTGTGAGTCACAGAGTGACTTACACTATTACAGTGGAAAGCCAGCTAGTAATTAGTTTGTCTTTTTGCTGCTAGAACCGTTCTCAAACGTATCTAGAACTATCGAGCTTTAGCAAAAAGCTCGAGTTCTAGTTCGATCTAGAACAGCCCCCAAAATCACTCGAGCCGCGAACTGGAGAACCTCGAACCGCGAACCGCGCTCAACTCTAGTCCTTACTGATGATGAGAGGGCATTATTGAGCCGTGGTTTATCCTTTTGTCCTAATTCGACCCTTGATACTTTTGGTTTGTACATAGATTTAAATAATTTTTTTAGGAAAATTACAATACAACGCCACTATTTAATTGAAGAAACTATTAAAAAGTCGGTTCCATCTAAAATTTCTAGTGACCTCCCTGACCCCGTTACAGTTAATTATACACATGTAGAAGTAAAAAAACGCTCAAGTAACTTCTATCCCCTACATCATAGAGGCTCTTATATTTAAACGTTTCAACATTTAGTTCTAATAATGGCAAAATGAAAGCCATTCTGTCCCTTCGTAAGAATGAAAACATTGTAATAAAAATTGCCGATAAGGGGGGGGGTGTAGTCTTGATGAATCGGTCCTGGTATATAGGGGAGGGGACTAGGATCCTGGGTGACACTGACTACTATACACAGTTGGATCATGATCCCTCAATAGAAATTTTCCTTGAATATAAGAAATTGATTAAGGGTGCCTTTGGTGTTGGTATTCTAAATAAGAAAGAATTGAAGTTTTTAGACATTATAAGTTATAAAATTCCCTATTTTTACTTTCTTCCTAAATTACACAAACACCCCACTAACCCCCCAGGTCGTCCCATAATTTCAGGTACATAATCCATCACATGTAATTTATCCCATTATAATGACCTTTTTCTTCAAAAATATGTTTTGACCCTTCCTTCTTACCTTAAGGACTCCTCCCAACTAATCAAAGAACTTAGATCACTTCCCATATTTTCCGGAATTGGTTTTCTCACTCTCGATGTTGCCGCTCTCTATAGCAACATTTCTCATGAATTGGGCCTATCGGCCATTCGTAAATATTTGGAAAATGATATTTACCCATCAAGCCCCCAATGCGCGTTCCTACTGTCAGCTATCCACTTTATTCTCACCAACAATGTCTTCACTTTTAAAGACAACGTTTACCATCAGAGAGGGGGCTGCGCGATGGGGACACGATTCGCACCCAGTTATGCTAACCTCTTTATGGGTGCGTTCGAGTCCCTGTTCATCGCGCAGTCCTCCTTCTCTGAGAGGATAGTATATTATCGGAGATACATAGATGATCTCTTCCTGTTATGGAGGGGTACTGAAGAGGAGGCCTCAAAATTTGTTGATAATCTTAACACCAACCCCTGGGGCATCAGTTTTACCTCTACTTTTTCCACCAGTATTTGGACCTTTTGTTACGGTTTGATGACGAGGGGAGAGTGTTCACCTCCACGTATTTCAAACCAGTGGACGTCAAAAGCTATCTGCGCTTTGATAGTGGACACCTCCCTAAGTGGATCATCAACGTCCCATATGGCCAATACTGGAGGGTACGAAAAAACTGTACTAGAGATCTGGATTTTATCCAAGAAACTGCTATACTAAAAAAACGGTTTCTACAAAAGGGGTATCCCCTCAAGCTCCTACAAGACGCTTTTAGGAGAACTAATTGTTTGTCCCAGAATTTTTGTATTGACAAAATAAGTGGGGGGTTGGATAGGGGTAAAAAGGAATTTTCCAACTTAAATAAATGGAGTCTAGTGACCACATTTTGTCGCCCTAGGAAAATTATTCAAGAATTATTAAATAAGTTCTGGTTTATTTTGAGAGGTGATCCTGTTCTCTCGAAAAGTCTACCAGATAAACCTCTGATTATATTTAGGAAGAACAAAAGTTTACGCAATATGTTAGCCCCTCGTAATATAACAAGATCCAACACTCATATTAAGGGAGGTGATAAAGCTATCCTTGATGGTTGTGATCATGGCGGGGACAGTTTGGGTTGCTATCCTTGTGGCGTACCGAGATGCCTCTGCTGTGATATCATTGCCAAGGGTGTAAAAACTTTTTCTTCTTCTACAACTGGCATGACTTACCCCATTAACCATAAGTTAAATTGTCAATCTATGTATGTGATCTATCTTTTGGAGTGCACGTGCGGCCTACAGTATGTGGGCCGCACGGTGCAGACAATGCACGTCTATCTTAACAAACATAGGCATAACATTCGGACAGGCTACCAGCTCCATAGCCTGTCCAAACATTATAATAACTTTCATGGCAGAGATCCTAAGTTGATGAAACTTACGGTTATAGATAGAGTAACCGATGTGGACCCTGAATGGTTCAATAGTTTAATAAAAAAAGAGAGTTATTGGATTTTCAAATTGGGGACGTTGGCCCCTGAAGGACATAATCTCAATATTGATAATGTCGCAAAACATTAGTGTGATCCCCTTTTTGAACCACATCTGACCAGATTTAATTTTAATTTTTTATTATTAATTATTTAGAAGAGGGAAAGGGAGAAGGAAAAGAGGAGAAAAAAATAAAAACAACTCTTCTAACTGTTCCTATGACAATACTGATGGTTTCAGTGGGGTGCCGGTTGCATTGAATCAAGTTTTTATAATTTTTATAATTCTTGGACGACATATGTTTATTTTTGTGCATTGGTTATGCGCATATTTGTGCGCGGTTTTATTGGGTGTTTTTGGTTTTGTTTTCCTCTATTAGTGTTTTAATTTCTTGTGGTTCTAATTGTGTTTATAATGAAATGCCGGCTAAGACCTTAATGGTTAAATTTTGTTTCAATTATGATCAGTCCCATTATCCAATCAATTATCTTTTCTAGTTATATATACCACTTTTATAGTCATTCCCTCTAATCACCTGATGAAGACAGCAATAAAGCTGTCGAAATGCGTTGTGGCCATTAGAGGGTATTATAATTTAATAAATAAGGTTTTTTAACATCAAAAACTTTCTATCCCTCTGGTCCTGCTGCTTAGCGATCCTATCTGACCGTTTTAGTTTTTTACCTTCAATTATACTAGCAAACACTGAGGAAACTTAGTGGCATCCTAAAAGTGGCTGTTGGACCTCATTTGTGTCCCACTGGTGCAAAGCTATTTGCAGCACCTCTGCATTGCACACTCAAGCTCATTGTTACTAAGCCATTATACTAGCAAACACTGAGGAAACTTAGTGGCATCTTAAAAGTGGCTGTTGGACTTCATTTGTGTCCCACTGGTGCAAAGCTATTTGCAGCACCTCTGCATTGCACACTCAAACTCACTGTTACTAAGCCATTATACTAGCAAACACTGAGGAAACTTAGTGGCATCCTAAAAGTGGCTGTTGGACTTCATTTGTGTCCCACTGGTGCAAAGCTATTTGCAGCACCTCTGCATTGCACACTCAAACTCATTGTTACTAAGCCCTTATACTAGCAAACACTGAGGAAACTTAGTGGCATCCTAAAAGTGGCTGTTGGACTTCATTTGTGTCCCACTGGTGCAAAGCTATTTGCAGCACCTCTGCATTGCCCATTCAAACTCATTTTTACTAAGCTATTATACTAGCAAACTGTGCTTCAAGTTTAAGGGCCATAGTTGCATTGTCCGTGATAGTTATTGTTGTTTATTCTGCTGTTAATAAAGCTAGACCACCGCTGCAATCTACACCATCTCTCAATTTTTACTAACACATTGTAAGTGCACAATCTTGTCGCAATATAAATGAGTGGCAAAATGACAGATGCTGGTGGAAAGGGGAACAGGCGGGTTGGAAAAGGAAAAAAAGGGTTTGTCCGTGGGGAAGGTGGCAAAGCTCCATTAACATCTGCTGAAGATAGGCCATCTTCCAGCAAAAGTAAGATGTCTACTACTTTCCGTGGACAATCAGATGTGCTCCCTTTTTTACGGACTCGAACAACTACAACAAAGGTAGATGATGGCCAAAAAAAGAAAATGCTTGAATGGATCTCAAGTGGTCCAACAAGTGCCCTCTCCACCACCTCAACTACCGCATTCAAAAAACACCAGTCCTCGGAGTTGTCATCCCAATCACACTTGCTTTCTCCCAGCTCTGAAGTCTCCATCCGCCCTGCACAGTATGGTGGAACAGAGATGGCTGAGTCTGCAGAGCTGTTCAGTCACACTATAGCCTGGGAATCAGAGGTCTGCTCCCAAGCTACAGTGAGTACAGACCAGGAAATGGTCTGCAGTGATGCCTAGAACCTTTTGTGACTCTGATTCAGGTCGTGATGACCAAGTTTCTGAGCATAATGTTGACCCTTATTCACAAACTGAAACACCTGTTGTAATAGACAATGAGGAACATACTGATGACGATGAGACGCAGATACCAGATTGGAATGACAACTTAAATATTCGGTCAGGTCAGGAAGAGGCTCAGTCTGAGGGGGAGGGGAGTGCAAACACAACGCTTGATGAGGAAGTTCTAAGTCCCACCTACTGTCAACCCACAGGCACTCGAGGAGGTCAACAGAGGCGGTGGAGGAGGATGCTATTGACGACAAAGTTACCTTGCGCCTTCCTGGACAGAGGAGGAGTACTGGTAGCACGTCTACAACTGCATCCTCAGCCACCACTGTGCCTCTGAGCACTAGTCGGGGTGGATCAGCAGGTCGCATGCCCTCTAAGCCTTGCCTAGCCTGGTCCTTTTTTGACCTTTCAAAGGATCGCCCAAATCATGTGATCTGTAAAATTTGTCGGGAATCTGTTAGTAGAGGCCAAAACCTCAGCAGTTTGACAACTTCTTCCATGAATCGTCACATGAATAAATATCATATGTCCCAGTGGGAAGCTCACCGTGCTGCAATGCAGCCTAGCGGAGTGAACCAAACACCGCCTGCCCCTTTCAGTGCATCCGCGTGCTCTTCATCTTCTAGAACTGTGGGGACAGCTGTCACACCAGGTTTTCCACGCACAACTTCCACCACTGTAACCGCAACAGGCAGTTTGCTTGGTAGGTCGTCAGTTGGTTTGGAAGGGGAAACAAGTGCGTGTGTACAGCTCTCTCAGACATCGATAGCACCAACGTTGGATGAAGGCAACATCATGTCTACACCTGCACTTTCCTCACAAACCTGCATTTTTTCAGGGATACCCTACTCACCACCGTCTACACACAGCAGCCAGATCTCTGTCCCTTAGATGTGGACAAATTAAAGTCCATTTCCTGCGACCCATGACAAATCTAAGAGGTTGACTTTATACCTCTGTAAGCTCTTGCCTACCGTAATGCTGCTTTTCCGCCAGGTGGACACACAGGATTTTAGAGACCTTACGTCTGTCGCTGTGCCCCAGTACCAGATGCCCAATCGACACTACTTCTCTAAGAAAGGTGTACCTGTGCTACACCAGCATGTCACACACAACATCACCGCTTCCTTGAGAAACTCTATGTGTCAACGGGTGCATTTCACCACCAATACTTGGACCAGTAAGCATGGACAGGGACGTTACATGTCGCTGACTCGGCACTGGGTAACTATGGTGATAGATGGTGAAGGGTCTGCTGCACAAGTCTTGCCGTCCCCACGACTTGTGCGTCAATCCTCTGTCTGTCCAAGTTCCTCCACTGCTTCTGCCTCCTCAACCTCATCTGGGTCCTCCACCTCCGCCCCAAGCCTTCCTGGTCAGGCCACCAGCGTTGGAACTGCGCAGAAGGAATCACGCACCCCTCATTACTATGCTGGCAGCAGAGCGCAACGGCATCAGACGGTCTTTGTCTTGAAATGTCTTGGAACTAAGAGTCACACAGCAGCGGAGTTTTGGGCAGCTCTGGAGACTGAGTTTGGTAAATGGTTGTCTCCACTCAACCTGCAGCCTGGAAAGGCCGTGTGCGACAATGCTGCAAACCTGGGTGCGGCCCTTCGCCTGGGCAAGGTGACACACGTGCCTTGTATGGCTCACGTGTTGAACCTTGTTGTCCAGCAATTTTTAACACACTATCCCGGCCTAGATGCCCTTCTGAATAGCGCACGAAAACTGTCTGCTCACTTCCGCCGTTCAACCGCCGCAGCTGAGCGACTTGCATCGCTCCAGAAGTCTTTCAGCCTGCCGGTTCATCGCCTGAAATGTGATGTGCCGATACGCTGGAATTCGACTCTCCACATGTTACAGCGACTGTGGCAGCACCGCTGAGCCCTGGTGCAATACGTCATGACATATAGCCTGGGCCAACAAGATGCAGAGGTGGGGCAGATCACCTTGATGGAGTGATCTCAGATCAAGGACCTATGCACCCTTCTGCACAGTTTCGACATGGCGACGAATATGTTTAGCGCTGACAATGCCATTATCAGCATGACAATTCCAGTCATTTACATGCTGGAGCACACGCTAAACACTATTTGGAGTCAGGGGGTGGGACAACAGGAAGGGGAGGAACTACAGGAGGATTCATATGCGCAAGGGACAACAACATCACCAAGGTCCAGACGTTCATCACCAAGGCGGCAGACATGGGACCATGGGTGACAGGGATCAACAAGGGCGCATGGTAGCAGGTGAAATGTTGAGGAAGGTGCAGGAGAACATGAAGAAATGGAGGACGAACTATCCATGGGCATGGAAGACTCAGCGGATGAGGGATACCTTGGTCAAATTTCAGTTGAAAGAGGTTGGGGGGAGATGTCAGAGGAAGAAAGAACGGTTAGCACCTCTATGCCACAAACACAGCGTGGACTTGGTCCGCATGGCTGCGCCAGACACATGAGCGCCTTCTTGCTGCACTACCTCCAACATGACCCTCGTATTGTCAAAATTAGAAGTGATGATGACTACTGGCTTGCCACACTATTAGATCCCCGGTACAAGTCCAAATTTTGTGACATAATTCTAGCCATAGAAAGGGACGCACGTATGCAGGAGTATCAGCAAAAGCTTTTACTCGATCTTAACTCGGCTTTTCCACCAAACAACTGTGGTGCAGGGAGTGAATCTCCCAGTTTTAACTTGACAAACATGGGACGGTCTCATCATCTTCAACAGTCTACTTGTACCAGCAGCACCGTATCTGGTGCTGGTAACAGCAATTTTATTGAATCTTTTCATAATTTTTTTAGACCATCCTTTGCAAGGCCACCAGAGACAACAAGTCTGACACAGTCAACGGCTGGAGCGGATGATACAGGAGTATCTCCAAATGAACATCGATGCCATGACTTTGCAAATGGAGCCTTGCTCATTTTGGGCTTCAAATCTTGAAAAATGGCCAGAGCTCTCCACTTACGCCTTGGAGATCTTGCCGTGTCCAGCGGCCATCGTTGTCTAATCTGTGCTGACAGATAAGCGCATGCGTCTGTCCAGTGACAATGTGGACAGACTAACATTCATCAAAATAAACAAGTCATGGATCCGCAAGGAATTTACTACCCCTGTGTCATCCTGGGGAGAGTGAATGCTTGTGGATTTGGAATGTGCTTGATGCAAATCAAAACATCCTGTTTGCAACTAGGGCACAAGTGCTGCCACTGAAGGGGTGGGTGTCTGTGTGGCCCAATTTTTGGAAAAAAGGGAGACTCTGCCTGGAGTAACCCTTGCTGTGTTTTTTAAAAGGAGCCAAGATGAACAAGTCATGGTTCAGCAAAGACTTTGCTACCTACCCTGGTGTCATCCTGGGGACGGTTAAGGATGGCGTATTTTTGAATGTGCTTGATGCAAATCTAACTGTGAAGTGTACAACTGGGGCACAAGTGCTGCCACTGAAGGGGTGGGTGTCTGTGTGGCCCAATTTTTGGAAAAAAGGGAGACTCTGCTTGGAGTAACCCTTGCTGTGTTTTTTAAAAGGAGCCAAAATGAACAAGTCATGGTTCAGCAAAGACTTTGCTACATACCCCGGGGTCATCCTGGACACGGTTAAGGATGGCGTATTTTTGAATGTGCTTGATGCAAATCTAACTGTGAAGTGTACAACTGGGGCACAAGTGCTGCCACTGAAGGGGTGGGTGTCTGTGTGGCCCAATTTTTGGAAAAAAGGGAGACTCCGCTTGGAGTAACCCTTGCTTACAGTGTTTTTTAAAATGATCCAAGATGAACAGAGGTGGGATCAGGAAAGACTTTGCTACCTACCCTGGTGTCATCCTGGGGACGATTAAGGATGGCGTATTTTTGAATGTGCTTGATGCAAATCTACCTGTGAAGTGTACAACTGGGGCACAAGTGCTGCCACTGAAGGGGTGGGTGTCTGTGTGGCCCAATTTTTGGAAAAAAGGGAGACTCCGCTTGGAGTAACCCTTGCTTACAGTGTTTTTTAAAATGATCCAAGATGAACAGAGGTGGGATCAGGAAAGACTTTGCTACCTACCCTGGTGTCATCCTGGGGACGGTTAAGTGTTACATCTCGTGGCTCTCCTGAGGCAAGGACTGAGGCAGTCTCCCATTCCTTGCCTGCCACGAGCACTCCTGCTCAGCAGCGCCGAAGGTCTGCCAGACTGCGCAGTGTGCAGGAGATACCTTCTCAGAGAGGCAGCAGAAGGGTGACACCTAGTGGTTCTCCTGTTACAAGGAGTGAAGCGGTCTCCCATTCCTGGCCTGCCGCAGACTCTCCTGCTCAGCGGCCCCGAAGGTCTGCGAGGCTGCGCAATGTGCAGAGGTTTACTGCTCAGGGAAGCAGTGAGATTCCCGTTATCTCTGCACATTGTGAGACCGAGGATCCCGCCTCTATTTCCCAGAGGCAGGAGGGTGAGCATGTGCAATGCGTGGTGGGTCCTGATTCGCTCACTGACGTCACACGGCTTGATGACAAGGCTGGTGACGTGGTGAATCCTGACTGGCCAGGCTGGGACGTCGTGGACCCTGATTGGGTCAAGTCCGTCATCTCCGCCTCGCGCCCGCCCTCGGGTGGAGCTGCACCTCCTTAAAAGCTCCCCCTGCCATCATGGCGGCGCGCGACCGTCCTTCTATGTTTGGATGTCTGGCAGCGTGCTGCCACGCCACTGCTCAGGCATTACTGTCTCTTGTGGGCTTGGCCCTTGCTGCTCCGGCAGTACCTCGTTTGCAGGCCGTGTTCCTGCCTTGCTGCTCCGGCAGTACCCCCGTCAACAGGCCGTGTTCCTGTCCCAGGTGAGCTCCTCAAGTCTCTTTTGGACTCACCTGGTTATTGAAAGCACACGTGCGTGGGCACCTCTGTGCTACCCTCGTGCCATATTCTCGTGACTTCCACTGGCACACGTGCGTGGGCACCTCTGTGCTTCCCCGTGCAACAGGTACACCGAGCCGTGAGATCTGTGCCATACAACCCTCACGGGTTAGGGCAGATCGGTGTACATAGATCGTCTGTGACATTCCAGACGATCGCTAGCAGCAACCCACTCACTCTTCACCCACCATAGCGGCGGTCCCTTACACCGCACAGTGGACCTTGACCGGCGGAAGCAGTCCATTTCTCATCTTGGCACGCTTCCCCGGGTCCCCCTCGTAACATTACGGTCGCGCCAAAGGTCTGGCTATGGCTGAAGAGCAGCAGCAGTTGCTGCGTTATGTGCAGCAGTTGGAGTCACGATTGGCAGCAGTGGAGCAGTCTTCCTCCGATAAGACTACTCTGACGACAGTCGCCACCCAGGCGGCTACCCAGGCTGTGCTATTGGGCGGAAGGTCTCCTCGCCTTGCGCTTCCAGAGCGCTTTAGCGGCAACAGCTCTGAGTGCCGTGGTTTTATAAACCAGGTTACCACCTACTTAGAGCTGTCCGCGACTCTTTACGCTACCGAGAAGGCGAAGGTAGCCTTCGTCCAGTCCCTGCTCACAGGGAGAGCGCTGAAGTGGTCCACGCCGTTGTGGGAGCGCGGAGATCGTGTGGTGAATAACTTAGCAGCTTATCTTGGGGCCATGAGAATGGTGTTCCTCGGGCCTCAAGTCACCCACGATTCCGCGCTGCGCCTCCTACGACTTCGGCAAGGGTCTGCTTCAGTCGGGGACTTTGCTGTACATTTTAGGACACTGGCCGCAGAGCTGGACTGGCCGGATAAGGTCCTTGTCCCTGTGTTTTGGGAGGGCCTGGCAGGGTTTGTCAAAGACGCACTGGCCACACATGAGGTGCCTGCCACTTTAGAGTCCTTGATTCAGGTTGCCTCTCGCATAGACATCCGCCAGGCGGAGCGAAGGCTCGAGGTCTCTTCAGCACCCACGTCTTCTCGGCCTAAAAAGCGTCTGACTCCCGTCTTCCATCAGACAGGTCCCCCAGCCAGTCCTGTAGACGACTCCGTGGAGTCAATGGAGGTGTCCAAGGTGGTCTCCTCTGCCCCAGGTTCTCGGTCTTGTGTCATCTGCTTTTCCTGTGGGCAGAGGGGACACATAGCTACCCGATGTCCCAAACCGTCGGGAAAAGACAGCGTCTAGTTTCTATCAGAGGGGGGACTCTAGACGCTACTTCTCCCTCTAGGTTGACTATCAGCGCCCAGTTGCAGTTCGGCACTACTCTCTTCTCTGCCCTGGCTTGCTTGGACTCAGGCGCTGAAGGCAATTTCATCTTGACCTCCCTGGCAACCCGATACTCAGTTCCCCTGGTTCTGTTGCCCAAGCCACTCAGGGTCCGGGTAGTCGACGGGTCCATACTACTCGATCCTATCACCCAGATCACCATCCCTCTCAGGATGGATGTACCACCGGGACACCATGAGCAGGTGTCCTTCCTGGTGCTTCCAGGGGGGACGGATGAGATCCTACTGGGCCTTCCCTGGTTGAGACAGCATGCTCCTATACTCAACTGGGCAACAGGGGAGATCTCATCCTGGGCAGGATCCTGTAGAGAGCACCTCGTGACTACCGAACCACCCGCTACCATTAGGTCGGTTGGGTCCTCGGGGAATACTGAGGGGCCGGGTTTACCGACACCTTATGAGGCCTACAGGGATGTCTTTTCCAAAAGGGCCGCAGATACTCTTCCTCCCCACCGGCCATATGATTGCCGAATAGACCTGAAGCCAGGCTCCGAGCCCCCCAGGGGCAGAGTGTATCCACTCTCTGCTCCAGAGACGGAGGCTATGTCCAAATATATTCAGGACAGCCTGGCGAAGGGGTTCATTCGTAAGTCTATTTCACCGGCTGGTGCAGGGTTCTTTTTTGTGCAGAAGAAGGAAGGGGATCTGCGCCCCTTTATCGATTACAGGGGATTAAATGCAATCACAATCAAGAACAAATACCCTTTGCCCCTCATTACTGAGCTATTTGATCGATTCCGCGGGGCAAAGGTCTTCACAAAGCTGGATCTACGCGGGGCGTATAATCTAGTGCGAGTCCGAAAGGGCGATGAGTGGAAGACCGCCTTTAACACCAGGGACGGTCACTACGAGTATCTAGTAATGCCCTTCGGACTCTGCAATGCCCCCGCCGTATTTCAAGACTTTGTGAATGACATTTTCCGGGATTTGTATCTTTCCGTGGTTGCATACCTGGATGACATTCTTATCTTCTCCCCCGATCTTACCACCCATCGGAGGGATGTCATCCGAGTACTTAAGAGGCTCCGCACCCATTCGTTATATGCTAAGCTGGAAAAGTGCGTTTTTGAACAGGAATCCTTGCCGTTCCTGGGGTACATAGTGTCCAGTCAGGGGTTAGCAATGGATCCGGGGAAGTTGGAGACAGTGATGAACTGGCCTGAGCCCCGCTCGCTGAAGGCGATCCAGCGATTCTTGGGGTTTATCAATTATTATCGCCAGTTCATTCCCAACTTCTCGACGGTGGCAGCACCCATCATTGCCCTTACCCGCAAGGGCGCTAATCCCAAAGCATGGACACGGGAAACGGTAGAGGCACTCTTAAAACTCACTTCTCCAGAGCTCCCATCCTTCATCGTCCAGACATCTCCAAACCCTTCCTACTGGAGGTAGACGCCTCTTCGGTCGGTGCAGGTGCAGTCCTGTACCAGAAAAACGAACGAGGAAGGAAACATCCGTGTTTCTTTTTCTCCAAGACCTTTTCTCCGGCCGAGAGGAACTACTCCATAGGGGATAGGGAGTTACTGGCGATGAAACTAGCATTCCAGGAATGGCGGCATCTCCTGGAGGGTGCGAAGCATCCATTTGAGGTTTTTTCTGACCACAAAAACCTCACATATCTCCAGACAGCACAACGCCTGAACCCAAGGCAGGCCCGTTGGTCTTTATTCTTCTCCCGGTTCCGCTTTATTATCCGCCACCTGGCCGGTGAGAAGAACGTACGGGCCGATGCCTTGTCACGTTGTATGGTTGTGTTGGAGGAGGACGAGGAGGAGCCTCGTCTTATACTACCCCCGGACAGCTTGAGGATGGTCACTCCCACTTCTTTGGACCAGGTGCCACCTGGCAAAACCCTCGTTCCCCCTGAACTACGGACCGAGGTGCTATCGTGGGCCCATGCCTCCAAGGTCGGGGGTCACTTCGGGGTCAAAAGGACCAGAGACCTGGTGACCAGGCATTATTGGTGGCCGAGACTACCCCAGGACATACAGGAATATGTGGGAGCCTGTATGTCGTGTGCTCGGAATAAGCCGTCCCGGCAGAGACCGGCAGGTCTTCTTCACCCACTGCCAGTGCCGGATCGTCCCTGGCAAGTGGTAGGGATGGACTTCCTGGGAGATCTGCCCAAGTCAGCAGGGCACAGGGTCGTATGGGTCATCACGGACCACTTCTCTAAAGTGGTCCACTTGGTGCCTCTCCCACGACTCCCGACGTCACGTGCTCTCGCCACCTTGTTCATTTGGCATGTATTTAGGTTGCATGGCATGCCTGACAAGGTGGTGAGCGACCGGGGTCCCCAGTTCGCGTCTCGCTTCTGGAGAGAGCTCTGTAAGCTCCTGCAGATAGAGCTGAACATCTCCTCCGCATACCATCCCGAGACCAATGGACTAGTGGAGAGGACTAATCAGACCTTGGTAACTTACCTCCGCCATTTTATATCCGCGCACCACGACAACTGGGCTAACCTCCTTCCTTGGGCCGAATTTGCCATTAACAATTCGGTCCATGAATCCTCTGGCCAGACTCCGTTCCTACTCAATAACGGACAACATCCCAGAATCCCGGTTCCGATGCCCATTACGTCACCCGATACTAGAGTGGAGGATTGGGCGACCAAGGCCCGGGAGATCTGGGATGACACCCAAGAGGCTCTTAAAAGGGCTAAAGACCGGATGGTGACAACGGCTGATGTTCGCCGCCGCCCTGCACCATCCTTCGCCCCTGGTGACCTAGTATGGCTGTCCTCTAAAAATGTTAACCTACGGGTACAGGCAGCCAAATTCGCCCCTAGGTATCTGGGTCCGTTTAAAGTACTACAGCAGGTAAACCCAGTGGCATATCGACTCCAGCTCCCTCCACGCTGGGCTATAGCCAACACCTTTCACGTGTCCCTCCTGAAACCCGTACGACTTAATAAATTCTCGGGGTCCCTGCCGGCTCAAACCGACTCCCCGTCCGACGACCCTGAGGTGGCAAAACTTGTGGAGACAAAAGTCATACAGGGCAAGAGGTACTACCTCGTGGAGTGGGCCGGCCGTGGTCCGGAGCATAGATCCTGGGAGTTGGAGGATCATATCCGCACCCCGGGTTTGATAGCGGCCTTCGAGCACGGACAGGGGGGGGGGCCTAGACGGGGGGGTAATGTTACATCTCGTGGCTCTCCTGAGGCAAGGACTGAGGCAGTCTCCCATTCCTTGCCTGCCACGAGCACTCCGGCTCAGCAGCGCCGAAGGTCTGCCAGACTGCGCAGTGTGCAGGAGATACCTTCTCAGAGAGGCAGCAGAAGGGTGACACCTAGTGGTTCTCCTGTTACAAGGAGTGAAGCGGTCTCCCATTCCTGGCCTGCCGCAGACTCTCCTGCTCAGCGGCCCCGAAGGTCTGCGAGGCTGCGCAATGTGCAGAGGTTTACTGCTCAGGGAAGCAGTGAGATTCCCGTTATCTCTGCACATTGTGAGACCGAGGATCCCGCCTCTATTTCCCAGAGGCAGGAGGGTGAGCATGTGCAATGCGTGGTGGGTCCTGATTCGCTCACTGACGTCACACGGCTTGATGACAAGGCTGGTGACGTGGTGAATCCTGACTGGCCAGGCTGGGACGTCGTGGACCCTGATTGGGTCAAGTCCGTCATCTCCGCCTCGCGCCCGCCCTCGGGTGGAGCTGCACCTCCTTAAAAGCTCCCCCTGCCATCATGGCGGCGCGCGACCGTCCTTCTATGTTTGGATGTCTGGCAGCGTGCTGCCACGCCACTGCTCAGGCATTACTGTCTCTTGTGGGCTTGGCCCTTGCTGCTCCGGCAGTACCTCGTTTGCAGGCCGTGTTCCTGCCTTGCTGCTCCGGCAGTACCCCCGTCAACAGGCCGTGTTCCTGTCCCAGGTGAGCTCCTCAAGTCTCCTTTGGACTCACCTGGTTATTGAAAGCACACGTGCGTGGGCACCTCTGTGCTACCCTCGTGCCATATTCTCGTGACTTCCACTGGCACACGTGCGTGGTCACCTCTGTGCTTCCCCGTGCAACAGGTACACCGAGCCGTGAGATCTGTGCCATACAACCCTCACGGGTTAGGGCAGATCGGTGTACATAGATCGTCTGTGACATTCCAGACGATCGCTAGCAGCAACCCGCTCACTCTTCACCCACCATAGCGGCGGTCCCTTACACCGCACAGTGGACCTTGACCGGCGGAAGCAGTCCATTTCCCATCTTGGCACGCTTCCCCGGGTCCCCCTCGTAACAGTTAAGGATGGCGTATTTTTGAATGTGCTTGATGCAAATCTAACTGTGAAGTGTACAACTGGAGCACAAGTGCTGCCACTGAAGGGGTGGGTGTCTGTGTGGCCCAATTTTTGGAAAAAAGGGAGACTCTGCTTGGAGTAACCCTTGCTGTGTTTTTTAAAAGGAGCCAAGATGAACAAGTCATGGTTCAGCAAAGACTTTGCTACCTACCCCGGGGTCATCCTGGGGACGGTTAAGGATGGCATATTTTTGAATGTGCTTGATGCAAATCTAACTGTGAAGTGTACAACTGGGGCACAAGTGCTGACACTGAAGGGGTGGGTGTGTGGCCCAATTTTTGGAAAAAAGGGAGACTCTGCTTGGAGTAACCCTTGCTGTGTTTTTTAAAGGAGCCAAGATGAACAGATCTGGGATAAGGAAAGACTTTGCTACCTACCCCGGTGTCATCCTGGGGACTGTTAAGGATGGCGTATTTTTGAATGTGCTTGATGCAAATCTAACTGTGAAGTGTACAACTGGGGCACAAGTGCTGCCACTGAAGGGGTGTCTGTGTGGCCCAATTTTTGGAAAAAAAAGGAGACTCCGCTTGGAGTAACCCTTGCTGTGTTTTTTAAAAGGAGCCAAAATGAACAAGTCATGGTTCAGCAAAGACTTTGCTACATACCCCGGGGTCATCCTGGACACGGTTAAGGATGGCGTATTTTTGAATGTGCTTGATGCAAATCTAACTGTGAAGTGTACAACTGGGGCACAAGTGCTGCCACTGAAGGGGTGGGTGTCTGTGTGGCCCAATTTTTGGAAAAAAGGGAGACTCCGCTTGGAGTAACCCTTGCTTACAGTGTTTTTTAAAATGATCCAAGATGAACAGAGGTGGGATCAGGAAAGACTTTGCTACCTACCCTGGTGTCATCCTGGGGACGATTAAGGATGGCGTATTTTTGAATGTGCTTGATGCAAATCTACCTGTGAAGTGTACAACTGGGGCACAAGTGCTGCCATTGAAGGGGTGTCTGTGTGGCCCAATTTTTGGAAAAAAGGGAGACTCCGCTTTGAGTCACCTTGTGGTGTTTTACATCATTTTAGAAGGGCATGCCATGCCTATATCTGTGTCTCCTCCTCTTTTTCCTTGTCCAGCTCTTTTGTTTTCGCGTGAGTATATGTCTTTGTCACTTTCCCATGTGTTTGTGTTGTGTTGTGAGTTGTTTTTCACCTTTTGGACACCTTTGAGGTTGTTTTCTAGGTGTTTTTCTGTGTTTGTGATTGCCTCCCATTGTTTCCTATGTGGTTTGAGTGGTTCGCCGAACTGGTTTGCCGAACCGAACCAGACCTCGGTTCGGCGAACCGAGCTCGAGCAGAACCGCGACCGGTTCGCTCATCTCTAGTCGGGACTCCAAGATGGGTCTCAAAGTTGTCTTATAAGTGGTGCCGGTCTTCTGGGAGCAAGGGGTCTAGACTGGTCACTCAAGCATGTCTTCATTTTTAAAATTGAAATGCCAGGCCACAGCCTGTGTGATGCATTGTACCTCTCTGTACCTCTCTGCTTTTTTAAGGCCCTATGGGGAGGGAGGCAGTTGTAGTTACTGTACTGATGTCTACCTAAAGGGATTTTGAATGTTGAGACTACAAGATAGGTGTCAAAGTTGTGTCTTTTGGGTGGTGCCAGTCTTTTGGGAGCAAGAGGCTTAGAGCGGTTACTCTAGTATGTCTTTATTTTTAAAATTGAAATGCCGGGCAACAGCCTGTGTGTTGCATGGATCATACCTCCCTGCTCTTTTAAGGCCCTGAGGGGGGCAATTGATGCTACTGTACTGCTGTCTGCCTGAAAAGATTTTGAATAATGAGGCTACAATATAGGTCTCAAAGTTGCCTCTTTTCTGTACTGGTAATGGTATGGGAGCACCAGCCCTACACCTGTCTCTCATCCATCTCTATATTTATTATATTAATAGTCTAGGAAGGTAATGACTGCCAAAAGAGTGAAACAGTGGTGCTGTACTGTAAAACATATTTTTGCTGTTTTGGAAGCTTTTCAATCCCCCTAAGGGTGTTTTCTCTGCCTTATGTTTGGCCTCCCATGGAATTTAATGGGGTTCGAAAAGATTCGAAAAAGGTTCGAAGTTCGGTTTGATAAAGGTTTGACGAACGTACTACTTGTTTGGTTGGGCTTGGCGAACTGAACCTTGAGAGGTTAGCTCATACAGTCATATGAAAAAGTTTGGGCACCCCTATTAATGTTAACCTTTTTTCTTTATAACAATTTGGGTTTTTGCAACAGCTATTTCAGTTTCATTTATCTAATAACTGATGGACTCAGTAATATTTCTGGATTGAAATGAGGTTTATTGTACTAACAGAAAATGTGCAATCCGCATTTAAACAAAATTTGACAGGTGCAAAAGTATGTCCACCCTTATCAATTTCTTGATTTGAACACTCCTAACTACTTCTTACTGACTTACTAAAGCACTAAATTGGTTTTTTAACTTCATTGAGCTTTGAACTTCATAGGCAGGTGTATCCAATCATGAGAAAAGGTATTTAAGGTGGCCACTTGCAAGTTGTTCTCCTATTTGAATCTCTTAAGAAGAGCGGCATCATGGGCTCCTCAAAACAACTCTCAAATGATCTGAAAACAAAGATTATTCAACATAGTTGTTCAGGGGAAGGATACAAAAAGTGGTCTCAGAGATTTAAACTATCAGTTTCCACTGTGAGGAACATAGTAAGGAAATAGAAGAACACAGGTACAGTTCTTGTTAAGCCCAGAAGTGGCAGGCCAAGAAAAATATCAGAAAGGCAGAGAAGAAGAATGGTGAGAACAGTCAAGGACAATCCACAGACCACCTAGAACGACATGCAGCATCATCTTGAGGCAGATGGTGTCAATGTGCATCGGTCAACAATACAGCGCACATTGCACAAGGAGAAGCTGTATGGGAGAGTGATGCGAAAGAAGCCGTTTCTGCAAGCACGCCACAAACAGAATCGCCTGAGGTATGCAAAAGCATATTTGGACAAGCCAGTTACATTTTGGAAGAAGGTCCTGTGGACTGATGAAACAAAGATTGAGTTGTTTGGTCATACAAAAAGGCGTTATACATGGAGGCAAAAAAACACAGCATTCCAAGAAAAGCACTTGCTACCCACAGTAAAATTTGGTGGAGGTTCCATCATGCTTTGGGGCTGTGTGGCCAATGCCGGCACCGGGAATCTTGTTAAAGTTGAGGGTCGCATGGATTCAACTCAGTATCAGCAAATTCTTGACAATTATGTGCAAGAAGCAGTGACGAAGTTGAAGTTACGCAGGGGATGGATATTTCAGCAAGACATTGATCCATAACACCGCTCCAAATATACTCCGGCATTCATGCAGAGGAACAATTACAATGTTCTGGAATGGCCATCCCAGTCCCAAGACCTGAATATCATTGAACATCTGTGGGATGATTTGAAGCGTGCTGTCCATGCTCGGCGACCATCAAACTTAACTGAACTGGAATTGTTTTGTAAACAGGAATGGTCAAATAAACCTTCATCCAGGATCCAGGAACTCATTAAAAGCTACAGGAAGCAACTAGAGGCTGTTATTTTTGCAAAAGGAGGATCTACAAAATATTAATATCACTTTTATGCTGGGGTGCCCATACTTTTGCCCCGGTCAAATTTTGTTTAAATGCGGATTGTACATTTTCTGTTAGTACAATAAACCTCATTTCAATCCAGAAATATTACTGAGTCCATCAGTTATTAGATCTACACCTTCGGCCTGGGACAGCTCATAGAGTCCCATGGCTTTCAGTATTATCTGTATGCCGATGATACTCAAATCTACCTCTCTGGACCTAACATTACCTCCTTACTAACCAAAATCCCACAATGTCTCTCTGCTATTTCATCCTTCTTCTCTGTGCGATTCCTAAAGCTTAACATGGAGAAAACAGAATTCATTGTCTTTCCTCCTTCTCATTCAACTCCTCCAGCAAGCCTATCCATCAAAGTTGATGGCTGCTCACTCTCCCCCGTCTCACGAGCTCGTTGCCTTGGACAGAGGTGTATCTGGAGGGGGGGGGCTAGCGGGGCATCTGCCCTGGGGAAAACTGTCAGGGGGGCGCTGTCGGGCTGCCTGATGTGGCGCTGTGAAAGTTTCCCTTCGTTTGCCACCCTGCAGTGGGAGCCGCCATTCTCTGAGCACAGCTGTCATGCTGACAGCGACACTCATAAAAACTACAGCGCGTAGCTTCTTTCAGACGCAAGGACAATTGATGTGGTGGGCGCTAACTTCCGGGTCAGAGAGATGACTGTTGTATGATTAGGTCAGCTGATCACACTGCTGACCCGGAAGTCAGGGCCAAAGCGCTGAGGCAGCAGAGAGCACTGATGATAAATGCTCCAGTGTGGAGCTGAAGACAGTGACACCAAAGAGGAGCATTAAGGGGTGAGGGGGGAGGTATCTATGGATACAGAATGAGGGAACAGAGGAAGTGGAGAGGGAACTATCAGTGGACACAGTATGAGGAGACAGAGGGTGGGGAGGGGGCAGTATTTATAGACACAGTATGAGGGGACAAAGGATGGGGAGGGGGCAGTATCTATAGACACAGTATGAGGGAACAGAGGGTGGGGAGGGGGCAGCATCTATATACAGAGTGTGAGGGGACAGAGGGTGGGGAGAGGGCAGAATCTATAGACAGTATGGGGGGACAGAGGGTGGGGAGGGGGCAGTATCTATAGACACAGTATGAAGAGAAGAAAGGATGGGGAGGGGGCAGTATCTATAGACACAGTATTAGGGGACAGAGGGTGGGGAGGGGGCAGTATCTATAGACAGTATGAGGGGACAGAGGGTGGGGAGGGGGCAGTATCTATAGACACAGTATGGAGCAAAGAGGATGGGGAGGGGGCAGTATCTAGACACACAGTATTAGGGGACAGAGGGTGAGGAGTGGGCAGTATCTATAGACACAGTATAAAGGAGAGAGGATGGGGAGGTGGCAGTATCTATAGACACAGTATTAGGGGACAGAGGGTGGGGAGGAGGCAGTATCTATAGACACAGTATGGAGGAAAAAGGATGGGGAGGGGGCAGTATCTATAGACACAGTATGAGGGGACAGAGGGTGAGGAGGGGGCAGTATCTATAGACACAGTATGGAGCAAAGAGGATGGGGAGGGGGCAGTATCTATAGACACAGTATGAGGGGACAGAAGGTGGGGAGGGGGCAGTATCTATAGACACAGTATGGAGCAAAGAGGATGGGGAGGGGGCAGTATCTATAGACACAGTATGAGGGGACAGAGGGTGGGGAGAGGGCAGTATTTATAGACACAGTAGGGAGAAGAGAGGATGGGGAGGGGGCAGTATTTATAAATGCAGTATGAGGGGACAGAGGGTGGGGAGGTGGCAGTATCTATAGACACAGTATGAGGGGACAGAGGGTGGGGAGGGGGTAGTATCTATAGACACAGTATGGAGGAAAGATAATGGGGAGGGGGCAATATCTATAGACACAGTATGAGGGGACAGGGGGGTGGGGAGGGGGAAGAATTTATAGACACAGTATGGAGAAGAGGGGATGGGGAGGGGGCAGTATTTATAAATGCAGTATGAGGGGACAGAGGGTGGGGAGGGGGCAGTACCTATAGACACAGTATGAGGAAACAGAGGGTGGGGAGGAGGTAGTATCTACAGACACAGTATGGAGGAGAGAGGATGGGGAGAGGGAACTATCTTTGGACACAGTATTGGGTGAGAGAAGATGAGGGGGTGATGTATGGGGAGAGAGAAGATGAGGGGTGATGTATGGGGAGAGAGGATGGGGGGTGATGTATGGGGAGAGAGAGGATGATGAGTGATGTATGGGGGGAGAGAGAGAATGAAGGGTCATGTATGGAGAGAGAGAGGATGAGGGGTCATGTATGGGGGAGAGAGGATGAGGGGTCATGTATGGGGGGAGAGAGAGGATGACGGGTCATGTATGGTGAGAGAGAGGTTCAGGGTTCATGTATGGGGAGAGAGAGGATGAGGGGACATGTATGGGGAGAGAGAGAAGATGAGGGGTCATGTATGGGGAGAGAGAGGATGACGGGTCATTTATGGGGAGAGAGAGGATGAGGGGGTCATTTATGGGGAGAGAGAGGATGAGGGTTCATGTATGGGGAGAGAGAGGATGAGGGGTCATGTATGGGGAGAGAGAGGATGAGGGGTCATGTATGGGGAGAGAGAGGATGAGGGGTCATGTATGGGGAGAGAGAGGATGACGGGTCATGTATGGGGAGAGAGAGGATAAGGGGTAATATATGGGGAGAGAGAGGATCAGGGTTCATGTATAGGGAGAGAGAGGATGAGGGGTCATGTATAGGGAGAGAGAGGATGAGGAGTCATGTATGGTGAGAAAGAGGATGAGGAGTCATGTATGGGGAGAGAGAGGATAATGGGTCACGTATGGGGAGAGACAGGATCAGGAGTCATGTATGGGGAGAGAGAGGATCAGGGGTCATGTATGGGGAGAGAGAGGATCAGGTTTCATGTATGGGGAGAGAGTGGATGAGGGGTCATGTATGAGGAGAGAAAGGATGAGGGGTCATTTATGGGAAGAGAGAGGATGACGGGTCATGTATGGGGAGAGAGAGGATGAGGAGGTCATTTATGGGGAGAGAGAGGATGAGGGGTCATTTATGGGGAGAGAGAGGATGAGGGGTCATGTATGGGGAGAGAGAGGATGAGGGGTCATTGCACTAGGAGAAGCTGTATGGGAGAGTGATGCGAAAGAAGCCGTTTCTGCAAGCACGCCACAAACAGAGTCGCCTGAGGTATGCAAAAGCACATTTGGACAAGCCAGTTACATTTTGGAAGAAGGTCCTGTGGACTGATGAAACAAAGATTGAGTTGTTTGGTCATACAAAAAGGCGTTATACATGGAGGCAAAAAAACACGGCATTCCAAGAAAAGCACTTGCTACCCACAGTAAAATTTGGTGGAGGTTCCATCATGCTTTGGGGCTGTGTGGCCAATGCCGGCACCGGGAATCTTGTTAAAGTTGAGGGTCGCATGGATTCAACTCAGTATCAGCAAATTCTTGACAATTATGTGCAAGAATCAGTGACGAAGTTGAAGTTACGCAGGGGATGGATATTTCAGCAAGACATTGATCCATAACACCGCTCTAAATCTACTCCGGCATTCATGCAGAGGAACAATTACAATGTTCTGGAATGGCCATCCCAGTCCCCAGACCTGAATATCATTGAACATCTGTGGGATGATTTGAAGCGTGCTGTCCATGCTCGGCGACCATCAAACTTAACTGAACTGGAATTGTTTTGTAAACAGGAATGGTCAAATAAACCTTCATCCAGGATCCAGGAACTCATTAAAAGCTACAGGAAGCAACTAGAGGCTGTTATTTTTGCAAAAGGAGGATCTACAAAATATTAATATCACTTTTATGCTGGGGTGCCCATACTTTTGCCCCGGTCAAATTTTGTAGACACAGTATGGAGGAAAGATAATGGGGAGGGGGCAATATCTATAGACACAGTATGAGGGGACAGGGGGGTGGGGAGGGGGAAGTATTTATAGACACAGTATGGAGAAGAGGGGATGGGGAGGGGGCAGTATTTATAAATGCAGTATGAGGGGACAGAGGGTGGGGAGAGGGCAGTACCTATAGACACAGTATGAGGAAACAGAGGGTGGGGAGGGGGTAGTATCTACAGACACAGTATGGAGGAGAGAGGATGGGGAGAGGGAACTATCTTTGGACACAGTATTGGGTGAGAGAAGATGAGGGGGTGATGTATGGGGAGAGAGAAGATGAGGGGTGATGTATGGGGAGAGAGGATGAGGGGTGATGTATGGGGAGAGAGAGGATGATGAGTGATGTATGGGGGGAGAGAGAGAATGAAGGGTCATGTATGGAGAGAGAGAGGATGAGGGGTCATGTATGGGGGGAGAGAGGATGAGGGGTCATGTATGGGGGGAGAGAGAGGATGACCTGGTCATGTATGGTGAGAGAGAGGTTCAGGGTTCATGTATGGGGAGAGAGAGGATGAGGGGACATGTATGGGGAGAGAGAGAAGATGAGGGGTCATGTATGGGGAGAGAGAGGATGACGGGTCATGTATGGGGAGAGAGAGGATGAGGGGGTCATTTATGGGGAGAGAGAGGATGAGGGTTCATGTATGGGGAGAGAGAGGATGAGGGGTCATGTATGGGGAGAGAGAGGATGAGGGGTCATGTATGGGGAGAGAGAGGATGAGGGGTCATGTATGGGGAGAGAGAGGATGACGGGTCATGTATGGGGAGATAGAGGATCAAGGGTTATGTATGGGGAGAGAGAGGATCAGGGTTCATGTATGGGGAGAGAGAGGATAAGGGGTCATGTATGGGGAGAGAGATGATGACGGGTCATGTATGGGGAGAGAGAGGATAAGGGGTAATATATGGGGAGAGAGAGGATCAGGGTTCATGTATAGGGAGAGAGAGGATGAGGGGTCATGTATGGGGAGAGAGAGGATGAGGGGTCATGTATAGGGAGAGAGAGGATGAGGAGTCATGTATGGTGAGAAAGAGGATGAGGAGTCATGTATGGGGAGAGACAGGATCAGGAGTCATGTATGAGGAGAGAAAGGATGAGGGGTCATTTATGGGAAGAGAGAGGATGACGGGTCATGTATGGGGAGAGAGAGGATGAGGAGGTCATTTATGGGGAGAGAGAGGATGAGGGGTCATTTATGGGGAGAGAGAGGATGATGGGTCATGTATGGGGAGAGAGAGGATGAGGGGTCATTGCACAAGGAGAAGCTGTATGGGAGAATGATGCGAAAGAAGCCGTTTCTGCAAGCACGCCACAAACAGAGTCGCCTGAGGTATGCAAAAGCACATTTGGACAAGCCAGTTATATTTTGGAAGAAGGTCCTGTGGACTGATGAAACAAAGATTGAGTTGTTTGGTCATACAAAAAGGCGTTATACATGGAGGCAAAAAAACACGGCATTCCAAGAAAAGCACTTGCTACCCACAGTAAAATTTGGTGGAGGTTCCATCATGCTTTGGGGCTGTGTGGCCAATGCCGGCACCGGGAATCTTGTTAAAGTTGAGGGTCGCATGGATTCAACTCAGTATCAGCAAATTCTTGACAATTATGTGCAAGAAGCAGTGACGAAGTTGAAGTTACGCAGGGGATGGATATTTCAGCAAGACATTGATCCATAACACCGCTCCAAATCTACTCCGGCATTCATGCAGAGGAACAATTACAATGTTCTGGAATGGCCATCCCAGTCCCAAGACCTGAATATCATTGAACATCTGTGGGATGATTTGAAGCATGCTGTCCATGCTCGGCGACCATCAAACTTAACTGAACTGGAATTGTTTTGTAAACAGGAATGGTCAAATAAACCTTCATCCAGGATCCAGGAACTCATTAAAAGCTACAGGAAGCAACTAGAGGCTGTTATTTTTGCAAAAGGAGGATCTACAAAATATTAATATCACTTTTATGCTGGGGTGCCCATACTTTTGCCCCGGTCAAATTTTGTTTAAATGCGGATTGTACATTTTCTGTTAGTACAATAAACCTCATTTCAATCCAGAAATATTACTGAGTCCATCAGTTATTAGATCTACACCTTCGGCCTGGGACAGCTCATAGAGTCCCATGGCTTTCAGTATTATCTGTATGCCGATGATACTCAAATCTACCTCTCTGGACCTAACATTACCTCCTTACTAACCAAAATCCCACAATGTCTCTCTGCTATTTCATCCTTCTTCTCTGTGCGATTCCTAAAGCTTAACATGGAGAAAACAGAATTCATTGTCTTTCCTTCTCATTCAACTCCTCCAGCAAGCCTATCCATCAAAGTTGATGGCTGCTCACTCTCCCCCGTCTCACGAGCCCGTTGCCTTGGACAGAGGTGTATCTGGAGGGGGGGGGGCTAGCGGGGCATCTGCCCTGGGGAAAACTGTCAGGGGGGCGCTGTCGGGCTGCCTGATGTGGCGCTGTGAAAGTTTCCCTTCGTTTGCCACCCTGCAGTGGGAGCCGCCATTCTCTGAGCACAGCTGTTATGCTGACAGCGACACTCATAAAAACTACAGCGCGTAGCTTCTTTCAGATGCAAGGACAATTGATGTGGTGGGCGCTAACTTCCGGGTCAGAGAGATGACTGTTGTATGATTAGGTCAGCTGATCACACTGCTGACCCGGAAGTCAGGGCCAAAGCGCTGAGGCAGCAGAGAGCACTGATGATAAATGCTCCAGTGTGGAGCTGAAGACAGTGACACCAAAGAGGAGCATTAAGGGGTGAGGGGGGAGGTATCTATGGATACAGAATGAGGGAACAGAGGAAGTGGAGAGGGAACTATCAGTGGACACAGTATGAGGAGACAGAGGGTGGGGAGGGGGCAGTATTTATAGACACAGTATGAGGGGACAAAGGATGGGGAGGGGGCAGTATCTATAGACACAGTATGAGGGAACAGAGGGTGGGGAGGGGGCAGCATCTATATACAGAGTGTGAGGGGACAGAGGGTGGGGAGAGGGCAGAATCTATAGACAGTATGGGGGGACAGAGGGTGGGGAGGAGGCAGTATCTATAGACACAGTATGAAGAGAAGAAAGGATGGGGAGGGGGCAGTATCTATAGACACAGTATTAGGGGACAGAGGGTGGGGAGGGGGCAGTATCTATAGACAGTATGAGGGGACAGAGGGTGGGGAGGGGGCAGTATCTATAGACACAGTATGGAGCAAAGAGGATGGGGAGGGGGCAGTATCTAGACACACAGTATTAGGGGACAGAGGGTGAGGAGTGGGCAGTATCTATAGACACAGTATAAAGGAGAGAGGATGGGGAGGTGGCAGTATCTATAGACACAGTATTAGGGGACAGAGGGTGGGGAGGAGGCAGTATCTATAGACACAGTATGGAGGAAAAAGGATGGGGAGGGGGCAGTATCTATAGACACAGTATGAGGGGACAGAGGGTGAGGAGGGGGCAGTATCTATAGACACAGTATGGAGCAAAGAGGATGGGGAGAGGGCAGTATCTATAGACACAGTATGAGGGGACAGAAGGTGGGGAGGGGCAGTATCAATAGACACAGTATGGAGCAAAGAGGATGGGGAGGGGGCAGTATCTATAGACACAGTATGAGGGGACAGAGGGTGGGGAGAGGGCAGTATTTATAGACACAGTAGGGAGAAGAGAGGATGGGGAGGGGGCAGTATTTATAAATGCAGTATGAGGGGACAGAGGGTGGGGAGGTGGCAGTATCTATAGACACAGTATGAGGGCACAGAGGGTGGGGAGGGGGTAGTATCTATAGACACAGTATGGAGGAAAGATAATGGGGAGGGGGCAATATCTATAGACACAGTATGAGGGGACAGGGGGGTGGGGAGGGGGAAGTATTTATAGACACAGTATGGAGAAGAGGGGATGGGGAGGGGGCAGTATTTATAAATGCAGTATGAGGGGAAAGAGGGTGGGGAGGGGGCAGTACCTATAGACACAGTATGAGGAAACAGAGGGTGGGGAGGGGGTAGTATCTACAGACACAGTATGGAGGAGAGAGGATGGGGAGAGGGAACTATCTTTGGACACAGTATTGGGTGAGAGAAGATGAGGGGGTGATGTATGGGGAGAGAGAAGATGAGGGGTGATGTATGGGAGAGAGGATGAGGGGTGATGTATGGGGAGAGAGAGGATGATGGGTGATGTATGGGGGGAGAGAGAGAATGAAGGGTCATGTATGGAGAGAGAGAGGATGAGGGGTCATGTATGGGGGGAGAGAGGATGAGGGGTCATGTATGGGGGAGAGAGAGGATGACGGGTCATGTATGGTGAGAGAGAGGTTCAGGGTTCATGTATGGGGAGAGAGAGGATGAGGGGACATGTATGGGGAGAGAGAGAAGATGAGGGGTCATGTATGGGGAGAGAGAGGATGACGGGTCATGTATGGGGAGAGAGAGGATGAGGGGGTCATTTATGGGGAGAGAGAGGATGAGGGTTCATGTATGGGGAGAGAGAGGATGAGGGGTCATGTATGGGGAGAGAGAGGATGAGGGGTCATGTATGGGGAGAGAGAGGATGAGGGGTCATGTATGGGGAGAGAGAGGATGACGGGTCATGTATGAGGAGATAGAGGATCAGGGGTTATGTATGGGGAGAGAGAGGATCAGGGTTCATGTATGGGGAGAGAGAGGATGAGGGGTCATGTATGGGGAGAGAGAGGATGAGGGGTCATATATGGGGAGAGAGAGGATGACGGGTCATGTATGGGGAGAGAGAGGATCAGGGTTCATGTATAGGGAGAGAGAGGATGAGGGGTCATGTATAGGGAGAGAGAGGATGAGGAGTCATGTATGGTAAGAAAGAGGATGAGGAGTCATGTATGGGGAGAGAGAGGATAACGGGTCATGTATGGCGAGAGACAGGATCAGGAGTCATGTATGGGGAGAGAGAGGATCAGGGGTCATGTATGGGGAGAGAGAGGATCAGGTTTCATGTATGGGGAGAGAGTGGATGAGGGGTCATGTATGAGGAGAGAAAGGATGAGGGGTCATTTATGGGAAGAGAGAGGATGACGGGTCATGTATGGGGAGAGAGAGGATGAGGAGGTCATTTATGGGGAGAGAGAGGATGAGGGGTCATTTATGGGGAGAGAGAGGATGATGGGTCATGTATGGGGAGAGAGAGGATGAGGGGTCATTGCACAAGGAGAAGCTGTATGGGAGAGTGATGCGAAAGAAGCCGTTTCTGCAAGCACGCCACAAACAGTCGCCTGAGGTATGCAAAAGCACATTTGGACAAGCCAGTTACATTTTGGAAGAAGGTCCTGTGGACTGATGAAACAAAGATTGAGTTGTTTGGTCATACAAAAAGGCGTTATACATGGAGGCAAAAAAACACGGCATTCCAAGAAAAGCACTTGCTACCCACAGTAAAATTTGGTGGAGGTTCCATCATGCTTTGGGGCTGTGTGGCCAATGCCGGCACCAGGAATCTTGTTAAAGTTGAGGGTCGCATGGATTCAACTCAGTATCAGCAAATTCTTGACAATTATGTGCAAGAATCAGTGACGAAGTTGAAGTTACGCAGGGGATGGATATTTCAGCAAGACATTGATCCATAACACCGCTCCAAATCTACTCGGGCATTCATGCAGAGGAACAATTACAATGTTCTGGAATGGCCATCCCAGTCCCAAGACCTGAATATCATTGAACATCTGTGGGATGATTTGAAGCGTGCTGTCCATGCTCGGCGACCATCAAACTTAACTGAACTGGAATTGTTTTGTAAACAGGAATGGTCAAATAAACCTTCATCCAGGATCCAGGAACTTATTAAAAGCTACAGGAAGCAACTAGAGGCTGTTATTTTTGCAAAAAGAGGATCTACAAAATATTAATATCACTTTTATGCTGGGGTGCCCATACTTTTGCCCCGGTCAAAGTTTGTAGACACAGTATGGAGGAAAGATAATGGGGAGGGGGCAATATCTATAGACACAGTATGAGGGGACAGGGGGGTGGGGAGGGGGAAGTATTTATAGACACAGTATGGAGAAGAGGGGATGGGGAGGGGGCAGTATTTATAAATGCAGTATGAGGGGACAGAGGGTGGGGAGGGGGCAGTACCTATAGACACAGTATGAGGAAACAGAGGGTGGGGAGGGGGTAGTATCTACAGACACAGTATGGAGGAGAGAGGATGGGGAGAGGGAACTATCTTTGGACACAGTATTGGGTGAGAGAAGATGAGGGGGTGATGTATGGGGAGAGAGAAGATGAGGGGTGATGTATGGGGAGAGAGAGGATGAGGGGTGATGTATGGGGAGAGAGAGGATGATGGGTGATGTATGGGGGGAGAGAGAGAATGAAGGGTCATGTATGGAGAGAGAGAGGATGAGGGGTCATGTATGGGGGGAGAGATGATGAGGGGTCATGTATGGGGAGAGAGAGGATGACGGGTCATGTATGGGGAAAGAGAGGATGAGAGGTCATGTATGGGGAGAGAGAGTTTGAGTGGTCATATATGGGGAGAGAGAGGATCAGTGATCATGTATGGTGAGAGAGAGGTTCAGGGTTCATGTATGGGGAGAAAGAGGATGAGGGGACATGTATGGGGAGAGAGAGAAGATGAGGGGTGATGTATGGGGAGAGAGAGGATGACGGGTCATGTATGGGGAGAGAGAGGATGAGGGGGTCATTTATGGGGAGAGAGAGGATGAGGGTTCATGTATGGGGAGAGAGAGGATGAGGGGTCATGTATGGGGAGAGAGAGGATGAGGGATCATGTATGGGGAGAGAGAGGATGAGGGGTCATGTATGGGGAGAGAGAGGATGAGGGGTCATGTATGGGGAGCGAGAGGATGAGGGGTGATATATACAGACATGGTATGGGGAGCAAACAGGAAAGAAATTTTGAGGACACAGAATAAAGAGTGACATGGTATGAGGAGAAAGTGGGCAGGATGGAGAGTGAGGTGGAAAAGTATATGGACACACAGGAGATAGGGAGGAGACAGTAAAGGATGAGAAAACTGACGGGGCACAGAACAGAGACTGGGTAATGGAGGTGGGGGCAGTATGGAGAGGGGGCAGAATGGGAGGACAGTGTGAAACCATAGTGAGGAGGGGTGTGTGATGAGAGAGCACAGTATAAAGACTGGGCAGTATAAGGTGGCACAGTGTAAAGGACAGTGTGAAGAGTAGGCTCAGTATGGAAAGGGGATTACAGTGTGGGGGGCATGTACCATAAGAGGGACAGTGCGGGGTCATATTTTGTACAGAGAACACAGAGAGGGGCCATTATTTATTCTGGGGCCCAGTGTAGGGCAGATATTTTTAAATAGGAGTATTCTAATCATTCTGCTATGTTTAGGGGCATCGTGTTGGGATGTGCTGCAGAAGAACGGAGAAGATGGAAATCTGCAGAGGTGAGATGTGACTGTGAAAAGTCATCATGGCGTCAGGACAAGATGAAGAATAGAAAGAAATGACTAGAGACAACATCATCTATAAGGTACCTGAATGTAAATATGTCTTTGTGATACTGACTATGTCCCATCATTAGGCCACGGTCCCACTTGCGCATTGCTTCTGATGTGAGCACAATGGGACCACCACTGTTCAGCTGTTCTTGGTGCAGGTGGCCAGAAAAGTTTATTTCTGCATCTGTTCCGTCCTCTGATAGTGTCCGCGGTGGCTGGGTACTGCACATCTGCCTCATTGATTTTAATAGAAGGCTGATGCCACTATCAGAAGACGGAGCAGATCCAGAACTGAGCATTTCCGGCCACCTGCCACCACCGGCATAACACCTAGAACAGGCGATTGGCTGGGGTGCCAGGTGCTGGACCCCGACCAATCAGAAATTGGTGAACTATCCTAAGAAAAGGCTATCAATGTTAAAGTAGTGGACAATCTCTTTCATAAAGTCTTGTGCCATCTGAGAAGTTGCCGGTTACTATGTTTTTATTTATGTTGTTAGGAGCATTAAAGGGGTTGTCCAAGTTTGTGATGAGCCTGCAGTCACTCTATGTGACTGCAGACTTCTGAAATCTCACAGTGCGCACACTGCACGCTGTCAGGATTCTTTGGTGCTGGCGGTGACAGTGGGAGGTTACGAAGCTGCAAGTTTGCGATTTACATAGATGTGGTCACGTGCTGAACAGACATGCGTGGCCTCTCTCAATGAAAATGAATTGATAACAATGAGTAGACAAAGAAAGGGTTCTTAATTCCGCGCCAAGGACTCAATGGATTCAGAAGGAGATTAATGCTTCTTTTAATAACATGCACAGGTCAACGCGTTTCAGGAGTCACAGCTCACTTCATCAGGACAACAGGCAAGGAGCACCTAGGATTTCACTGTCTTGAGCGCCCTTGGTGGCTGCTGGCAGTGTTTTCTCTGGCTGGTCTCCCCGAGATCAGTGATTGTTTTGTTTTGTTGGTCTACTAGGCATTGCTCCCACCTGGCCAGAATCCTACTCCACACTGATGAGGGGCAATACCCCGAAACAGCTGTCTGTGGATGGATACCTGGCCTTGATAATTCCCTTGTCATATCTTTTAACTTGTCAAAGAGTTGGATATTGACTAAAAGGGCCACTTAATATGGTGGTTATGGTGGTTTCCTAAAAAGAGCCACTCCTTGGCTAGGTCCTTCATGGAGGGATATCTGTCTAGTTTTCTGTGTTGAGACTCCTAACAGAGGCTCCACGGACTTTTTTGATTAGGTAGATAAGTTGTAAGCTCTTGTAATGCGCCACTTGTAGGTCGTGTTCGCACACACAGACACAGACACAGACACAGACACAGACACAGACACACACAATTACTCCTGCTACGCAGAGGGATTACCAGGTAGTAGGCAACTGTTTAGACAGTCCCTTGGTTAGGCAAAGGTTGGTGAGAAGGGGGTATAAATCGCCATTACGAGTGTCGCAGCATAGGGGTGTAGGCTTTTGGTCTTGTGAATAGATTGTTCTATTCTTTCAGTTTTATGCATGGTTGTTATTGTTTGTTTTGGTACAGTTAACCCTAGAACGCATACCTGGGGCCTCGCAGGCCTGCTAGGTCATTTGTTTTCTATGGTAGATTGAATTGCTTGCGCGTTCTAGGGTTAAACAATCATTTATCAACACAACTGCCTAGAGTCATTTTCCTAGTGCGTGGTTTTGCTGTATACTGTGGAGCCCACCCTCTACACAACTTTAAATGAAGCGTAAGTCGCAGTGGGAAGGTCACTGTGCTACAATGTGGCCTAGCTGGTTGGTGCAACCACCGTCTGCCCCATCAAGTGCATCTGCATGCTCTTCAGCCTCTGTGACTGTGGGGACAGCAGTCACACATACTTTTGGACGCATGACGTTGGCATAGTGGAGTCCTGGTGACCCCTTAACTGCTACCATACCCCCACCCCCAATACTTAACCCCTTATTGAAATGACCACAGACACATAATTGGATAAAATGGCCACAGCAGCCTTTTATTTAACATAACTTATAAAAACATTTATAAAACAGGGGGTTGTGGTCCTCGAAGCTCAAACAATCTGGTGATCACCCAATACTCCAATCCTACCTTCCCCCTCAACCCCATTACTCCCAGCCGCAACCACAAACTCGGGAGCACCAAACAAATATGAGGGGGAAGGGTTAAACCACCAAGCACGGGAACCGACCCCACCAAGCCGATGTTCCCCCCATGATCACCAGACCACTCCCCAAACCAGTAATTAACGGGGGGGATTCCACCTCCATTGGGACCCCCCAATCCAATTTTCACCAACTTCGAGGACCCCACCCCCACCACCACAACGAGAGCGCTTTGACCCTCTCAAACGCTCGAGACCCCCCCTCTACCGGACAATGCCATGGCCCGCTCAATACCCTCCTGAATTCCCAAAGACCACAAATCTGTCCCCACTGCATTCAGGTGAACCCCATCTGCCAACCAGTAATCCTGATCCACCGCCTCCAAATCAAAATGACGGACCGCCACCCCCCCATTCCTCACTACAAAACCCGAAATGGCCCGATTGATTTTTATACGGGTCTTATTCAGCCTTTCAACTGACCGAGCCCTACGCCATGTCCGTCTCGGGACAATCTCTGACCAGACCGTCCGAAGTCCTGGTACAGCCACCCACAGCCGAAGTAAATCATGTTTTATATCCCTGATCAACTCCCGGCCCGCCACCATTCCCACATCATTCCCCCCAACGTGCAGGACCAGAATATCCGGCGCCCGGTCCAATCGCATTGCCCTGTGCACCTCGGGCAACACCCGCATCCACCGCATGCCCCGGATACCCAACCACCGGAGTACCGCCACATTTCGTGCAAAGCCCAGCTGACGACCCTCCGATCGGATGTCTGCCCGGATCGCTGCCCAGTGCACAAAGGAGTGGCCCAATATCCAGACCAAACGGGAAAAATCCCCTGCAAAGGAAGACAACAAAAACATTACAGTACCATACCATAACACAACAAATCCAAAACTCCCCACCTCATAGGCCATGCTAAGGGCGCACATAACTCAAATATCTCCTGGATTCCCACCGACCTATCCTCCGTACTACCTCCGGACTCAACCCGCACACAGCCGCCTCAGTTGCCGCTCCAATCCTAAAAGAATGAGGCGCATAACAACCAGGATCCAGGCCAAGACCTTCCACACACCTCCGGAAAATTGCCCGAAACTGATAATTCGACAAGAAAGAACCATCCTCATGACAAAGCAACGGCCCATCTACCCGCGGTCGCAACCCCCGAAACTCCCGCAAACACCGCACCGGACACATTGCCGATTCCGCAACCATCCCCAGTAACACCCGCCGTCCTCTGCCGGATTGATCCGTCTTGGACCTCCGGAGCCAAAATTCCACACTGGTGTCAAATAAAAGAACATCTCGCGCCTGAATCCCCCCGGAACCTTGCCGACTAACCGCCACCAATTCCCCAATCCGGAGCGCCCCGAAAAACGCAAACGAAAACGCCAGCCGAAACAAAATAACCTCAAAAACAGACGAACACACCACACTCAGGTGGGCCCCCATTCGCTCCAAGAGAGCAAAAGAAACTGGCCTCCTCCTATCCCCACAACTCTGCCCCCGGCGAAACCCCCTCAACGCCTGCCGCACCAAAAAGCTTTTCGTCAAATCCGGCCTATTCCGCAACTTAAACCCAAAGGCCAGGCCCGCCACCACCCGACCCACCTTCGCCTGGGACCAACCCCATGCCGACCACCGCCCAATCCACAAGAGTAACACGCCTACCTGATCCTCCACCGACCGAATCAAACCAAAAGACTGCACCCAAGCCTCCCATTGCTGCCACGCCTGCTGATAAGCCGTCCAAGTCGCCTCAGCCAACGATCCTCTGATCAAATGTCCAACTGCCCTCATACCACACTCCAAAGTTCGGGAGGGCACTGCAATCCCACTGCCATCGCCCCCGGCGCCAATTCCCTGAAGCGATCCCACTGGAAACGAGAGAGAGCATCAGCAATAGAGTTCAACACCCCCTGCACATGCGACGCAGACACACAAGCATTGATGGACAAACAGGCCAGCACTAATCTCCGCAAAACTTTAATCACCGGAGGGGAATTGGCCGAGATATTGTTAATTGCTAACACGACCCACATGTTATCACAGTAAAACCGCACCCGCCTGTTCCGAAATTGCTCCTGCCACAGAGTCACTGCCACCAAAATAGGAAAGATTTCCAACAGCACCAAATTCTTCACCAGCCCCGCCGACCGCCAAACCTCCGGCCATCCCTCTGCACACCACTCTCCTCCAAAATAAGCCCCAAAACCCTGACCCCCAGATGCATCGGTAAACAAGTCCAACTCCGAATTACCCACTAGAGGCTCCATGAAGAGGGACCGCCCGTTATAGTCCGCCAAAAAACGTCCCCACACCTCTAAATCCGCCTTGACGTCGGCCGACAGACGCACAAAATGATGAGGCACTAGCACCCCCGCAGTGGCCATCGCAAGCCGCCGTGAAAAAATCCGCCCCATCGGCATCACCCGACACGCAAAATTGAGTCTGCCCAGCAACGATTGCACCTCCCTCAGGGAAAGCTTTTTGACCCTCAGCGCCCTTGCTACCTGCTCCCTGAGAGCGACCACCTTATCCGCCGGTAACCGAAACTCCCACTTGTCCGAATCAATAACAATGCCAAGAAAAGAAATACATGCCCCCGGACCCTCTGTCTTCCCCGGCGCCAACGGGACTCCAAAACGCTGAGCTACCCACTCGATCGTTGCAAGCAAACTCTGGCAAACCCCCGCATTCCTTGGACCAACACAGAAAAAATCGTCTAAATAGTGAATAACAGACTGCAAACCCGAAACATCCCTAACCACCCACTCCAAAAAGGAACTAAATGCCTCAAACAATGAACAGGACAACGAGCATCCCATGGGCAGGCATCTGTCAACAAAATAATTCCCTTCCCAAAAACAGCCGAGCAAGCGTACGCTGTCCGGATGAACCGGCAACAACCGAAATGCGGATTCAATGTCCGTCTTAGCCATCAGAGCCCCCCGTCCACACCGCCGCACCCAGGCCGCCGCTTCATCAAACGACGTATACACCACCGAGCATAGCTCAGGATCTATACCATCATTCACCGATATCCCCCCCCGCGGGTAAGATAAGTGGTGAATCAGCCGAAACTTATTCGCCTCCTTCTTCGGCACCACCCCCAACGGTGAAACCACCAGATCCGGAAAAGGCGGGGACCGAAACGGCCCCGCCATACGCCCCAAAGACACCTCTTTTTCCAACTTCTCCCGTACCACCTCCGGATGCTGGCTTGCCGACTGTAAATTCTTAAAACGCCCCTGCCCCGGACCTGCTCCCGAAGGAATGCAAAAACCGAATTGAAAACCCCTCGCTAGCAACTCTGCCTCCTCCCTCCTAGGAAACCTATTTAGGTAAGGGAGCATCTCTCGAAGCTTCACTGGAGTCTCCCCCTTTTGAATTACCAGGCCCCCCCTTGACCCTGCTACGTCGGAAACACTTTGACGCCCCGTGATTGGTGCCGCTACAGTGTGAGCAGTGGTGTTTAAACTTACACTGCTCCCCAAACTTGCACTGGCCCTCATTGAAGAGCCAGCAAAGTCCTGATTTCTGCGATCCCGGCTGACCTCCGGCTCCCCCGCCGGCCTGCTGGCCGTACCGCCCCCCAGCCTGGCCGGAAGCCCCGGCCGCCCCTGGAAAGGATTGCCCATACCGAGTCGGTGCCATGACCCGCAACCAGAGCCCAATATCCTTCTGGTCCCATCTTATGGATGGCCGAATGGCTTTCCGCTGACGAAACTGTTCGTCGTACCGCAACCAGGCCTGCCCCCCATACACCCTATAAGCTTCCCCTATAGAATCCAAATAGCAGAAAAGGTGCGAACAGTTGTCCGGCGCCTTTTCCCCTATTACACTGGCTAAAATTGCAAACGCTTGCAGCCAGTTTGTAAACGTCTGAGGGATCAACCGCCACCGCCGCTTCTCATCATCCTCTTTTTTGTTGTCGTCTTTCTTGGGCTTGTCCAAATTAAATTTCTCTAACGGCAACAAAGAGAAGATTTCCACATAATCATCCCTCCAAATTTTTTCCCTAACTTCCTTCTTTAAATGCGAGCCCAGCGGCCCCTCAAAACACACGTAAACCTCCCCCCTCGCCTTATCATCCAAATGAATCCGATCCTTGTCTTTTTCCGTCTGCACAGAAACCGACACTGGCTCGGACCCCCGTCGTACCTCCGCCGTACTCGCCGCCGCCACCCCCACACCCGGGACCCCGGATCCCACCCACGCCGACGCACAACTTCCGACACTCCCGCTCCCCTCCAGCCGCGCCAACAACTGCCTGACTTCCGACAAAACCTCCACAACCCCTAGTGACACCGGCGGCGCCGCCTGCCCCTGAACCATCCCAGCCCCAGCCGGACCCACTGCACTACCTAACACATCATTAGTCAAAGAAGACAAACAAGACACAGAGCTGTACTCACCCAGCTGCGCAGGAGCTGTGATCCCGCCAGCCGTCAATACCGAATCCTGCCGTCCAGCCGTCCCTGGCACCGCGTCCCTCTCCTGTCTGAAGTCCTCCACAGGTCCGATCGCCGAAGGGAACCTCGGATCGGTCGGTCCCGAGCCCAATCCAGGTGGTCCATGCACCGCCGCTCCTGGATCCCGACCACCAGGCTGCTGCTGAGACCCAGAGCAGTCCTGCCCTGGCCCGCCGACCTCCTGCCAGGGATCCCGCTGTCCGTCCTGCGTGTCCCGTGCCGACCAGCCAGGCCGCCCGACCGGAACATCGCCAGTGCGGCCCGCCGCAGCCTCCAGGTCCACTTGTCGCCAGGTAGCAGCAGGCCCCTCCCCCCTATCGGGCCGAGGCCTGCTAACCACTGCTGACCTCAGCCGCGGACGTGAATTCCTCCCGGCCCGGAGGGGGCTCCCAAGGCTGGACACCCCCCCCACCGCCGGAGGGTCCCTAATGGGGCTTCCCCGCTGCCGCTGAGGCCCCGCAGGCACTGCACTAGATCGCCCCGGCTCTAACCGCGGCCTGCGAGCAGGCCGCGCCTGCCCTGTGGCCCGCCCGGAACCGCCGGGAAAGAGACGCTCCGGAGGCCTGGACCGGCGGCATGGCCGCTCCCTGATAACCGGAGAGACCTCCGCGGCCGGCCCCGGAGCCCCCCCCGACCGCAACGAGCGGGCCGCGCCTGCGGCCTGGCCGGGGCAGACGCACCCGACACCACACCACCAGCCAGCACCGACCGCAGCTGCTCCTCCAGCCAGCCGGATGGATGGCGCCGGGCCGCCCCCCGCAGCTCCTCCAACAGACCATCCATAGTAAGTGGAAAACGGTCACTTTTTTTTTTTTTTTATACAGCAGTGTCTGTGACTGGCAGACAACTACTTCAGCTGCAGCCGCAGCAATGCCTGGCTTTTCCCCGCTCCTAGCCTAACGGTCCCTAAACCCCCACCCCTCTCCCTCTTCACCCTATCCCCCCTAGCCACGTCATGCCGGCCTCCACCTACCCCCTGGGGAGGGGGTGGAGGTTCCAGCCGGGCACTTACCTTCCACCAATTTAACCGCAACATGCAGTGTGATTGGCAGGTCGCCAGTTGTTTTGGAAGTGGAAACAGCTGCTGGTGTTGAGCTGTATCAGACATCGAGAGCTCCACCTTTGGATAAAGGCAACATTATATCTACGCCTGCACCTTTCTCACAGATTGGCTGGACTACCTGCAGTTTAAAATTGTGTACCAGAAATGGACAGGTGGTGTACAATGCAGAGGTGGTATAGCAAAATTGTCAGCAGAAGAACCCTCACGTAATATCCCTGACAATCAAACTATGGCCCTAAAACTGGCAGCACTTTTTGCAATTAAAATTGCGTAGCAAAAATGGTGATGTGGTGTACAATGCACAGGTGGTGTAGCCATACCTCCCAACCGTCCCGGATACAGCGGGACTATCACGCTTTGCAGAGTTTGTCCCGTTGCCACGGGCGGGAGGTCCGTATCCCGTGGCTCCGCCCACCCACTCTCTCCCCGCCTCGCTGCTTTTCCCTCCTACCATCCTAACACGTGTCTTGAGCATTGCAGAGCAGAGCGCGCTAGTCTCTGTGCTGCTGCTGCTAATGAATGTCCCCAGCGCTGATTCCCTCCCCCTCCCTCCCCCCTCCTCCCACCTCCTCCGGCCCGGAGCCTGTGCTCCTCTAGCTGTTTCTCTGACTCCCGTGTGTTTGTGTCCTGATCTATCGTGTGTGCAGTGCTTGCCTCTCAGTGCTGCAGGCACACACCACAGTAGATCAGGACATTGGGGAGAAGACAGTGTGTACTTACCACTTGTTTCCTCTCCTGCAGGTGCACAGCACTGGCCGGTAATATGCAAAGATAGAAGCATTGCCAATGCTTCTGTCGCGGGCGGAGGAGGGGACGCTGCGCTCACCCACTGCTCGGGTCCGGCTACTGCTGCTGCTGCTGCTTGGTGGTGGCTCGAGCGGTGAGCCGGATCCCGGGGACTCGAGCGGCGTTCCTCGCCCGTGAGTGAAAGGGGGGTGGTGGTTTGGTTTAGGGATATTGTCCGTGATGCCACCCACGGTTGTGGTGAGGTTGTGACACCACCGCTGCTCTGGACGGGGATCCCGTGAGCGATGACTGGGAGCAGCTTGGATGTTGGTTCTCCCCTCCGTGGGTAGGGGGGTTGGTTGTCCCAGGGCCCGGTGAGGGGTAGCGATGGATGGCAGGCGGGTTACGGGGCCTGGTGAGGTTCAGGGTCGCGGGGGCAGCGCTGTGCCGCACGGCACGGTGGTACTCACTCAACCAATGATGAATGCAAAGTCTCCGGTAAAACAAACGGCTGGATGGACGGGTCTCACAGACGGCTGCGGTTGTTCTCCTCCCGGTAGGTTGATGGTGACTGCCTTTCCCTGCACCTGTGTTGTGTTACGGTTCCAATGGCTTCCCACCGGTAACCCGCTCCCCAGCTTGGATGGATGCTGAAGGAGCCCCTTTTGCCCGCAGGCTCTGTCCCTGGGAACTGTTGCCTTGGCGGTGACTGTGTTTCCCTTTACGGTGTGAGCTGTTGCCTTCAATCGGGTCTTGACTGTTGGGAAACCCTAGAGGTTCCCTTTGCTAACGGATTTGACCGGTTTTACGGCGACTCCTAGCCTGGTCGGGATCCGTAAGCCCTGCCGGATGGTGCTGGCTTCTCTTTGCTCTCCGATCCGGTACCGTCGGGCCACCGCCCGTCCACGGTTCTTACGGTTCGCTCCAATCAGCCTCCCCCGCAGACGGTCACCACCGTCCGCCAACTCCGCTGTATCGTCTGGGCCACACACCCGGACGCCGTCAGACTGCTCCTCTACCACTTCACTCCTCCCAACTTCAAAACTCCAAACTAAACTGACTCCTTTTCCCGCCTCCAGGACTGTGAACTCCTCGGTGGGCGGGACCAACCGCCTGGCCCACCCCCTGGTGTGGACATCAGCCCCTGGAAGAGGGCAACAAGGATTTTTGTGTTTGACTTCGGTGTGCCTAACCGGGGTGTGGGGTGTGTTGGTGTAGTTCTGTGACGACCTGGCTTGTCCAGGGCGCCACACTTCTATCAGCTACCATCCACATGATCTCCTGCCTGTCAGAGCTACTGCATCTTAGGCTAAGTTCACACCTCCGGTTTTGCAGAGCCGGCCAATCCGGCTCTAAAACCTATGCAACGGATGCGGCGACAAAACCGCATCCTTTGCATACGTTTTTTACATGCGGCCCGTCCGGTTTTTGCCGCTTGCAGCAGGCTACTGAGCATGCGCAGTGGAAAAAACCGCATACGGCATCCATAGGCATGCATTGCAAATCGCGCCTCATTGGCCGGATGCGGCGCAATGCGGTTTTTTTTTGCTGGAGAAAAAAACATGCCAGGCACCGTTCCATCCGGCCGCCGCATTGGCTAAATCTGCATGCGGCAAAAACCGGACCGAACGCAAGCCCATGCGGCACAATACGGCACTAATGTAAGTCTATGCAGGAAAAACCGCAACCGGCGGCGAAAAAAAACGGTTGCGTTTTTCCTGCAGAGCGCCGTATTGTGCCGCATGGCAAAAACCGGATGTGTGAGTGAAAGCAGCCTTAGGCGAAGTTCACACATCAGTTTTTTCCAATCAGGCACAATCCGGTTTGTGCCTGATGCAACGGATCCGTCTCAGATTGTGAAAAAACTGATGCGACGGATCCGTTTTTTTTTTTTGTTATGCTGAGAGAGAGACAGAGACCCCACCATCACTGCACAAATACCGGCACTACCTCACACGCATCATCACCGCACACGCCAGCACGCATCATCACCACACAGGCAGGCACTACCTTACACGCTTCATCACCGCACACGCCAGCACTACCCAGCATGCATCATCACCACACAGGCAGGCACTACCTCACACGCACCATCACTGCACAAACACTGGCACTACCTCACACGCATCATCACCGCACACGCCAGCACTACCCAGCACGCATCATCAGTGCACAGGCAGGCACTACCCAGCACGCATCATCACCGCACACACCAGCACTACCCAGCACGCATCATCACCGCACAGGCAGGCACTACCTCCCACGCATCATCACCGCACACGCCAGCACTACCCAGCACGCATCATCACCGCACAGGCAGGCACTACCTCACACCCATCATCACCGCACACGCCAGCACTACCCAGCACGCATCATCACTGCACAGGCAGACACTACCTCACACGCATCATCACCGCACACGCCAGCACTACCCAGCATGCATCGTCACTGCAAAGGCAGGCACTACCTCACACGCATCATCACCGCACACGCCGGCACTACCCAGCACGCATCATCACCGCACAGGCAGGCAATACCTCACACGCATCATCACAGCACACGCCAGCACTACCCAGAACGCATCATCACCGCACAGGCAGGCACTACCTCACACACATCACCGCACACCCCTGCACTACCGCACGCATTATCACCGCACACGCCGGCACTACCCTGCACGCATCTTCACTGCACACAAACCAGCATTACCTCAGTGACGTCACCGCTGACAGCGCGACTCTCTTCAGTTGCTGCGTGGAGCTGAAAGAGGCGGTGTTCTACTGCCGTTCCTGTCAGCGTCATGTAGTAGAGCTGAGAGCGTCGCGGGACCTCTGTGGATTACGTCGGACCTGGAGGGGTATTTGCTGATTTTAATAAAATGGTGAAAGAGGGTGTTTCTTTGTCTTTTATTCCAAATAAAGGATTTTTTTGGGTGTATGTGTTTATTTACTTTCACTTACAGGTTAATCATTGGGGGTGTCTCATAGACGCCTGCCATGATTAACCCCTTATTACCCCGATTGCCACAGCACCAGGGCAATTCGGGAAGAGCCGGGTAGAGTCCCGGGACTGTCGCATCTAATGGATGCGGCAATTCCGGGCGGCTGCTGGCTGATATTTTTAGGCTGGGGGCTCCCCATAACGTAGACCTCCCCATCCTGAGAATACCAGCCTTCAGCCGTGTAGCTTTATCTTGGCTGGTATCAATATTGGGGGGGAACCGCACGCCGTTTTTCTTGTAATTATTTATTTATTTTACTGCACAAAATAGACCCGCCCACCGGCGGCTGTGATTGGTTGCAGTGAGACAGCTGTCACTCAGCGTGGGGGCGTGTCTGCCTGCAACCAATCATAGGCGCCAGTGTGCAGGGAATACGAGATTGAATAATGAGCGGTCGGCATTTTCAAATCAGGAGAAGCCGTCGGAGCAGTGTGACAGCAGTGCAGTCCTGCGCCGGTGATCGGTGAGTGGGTGAGAGTGAGTGAATGAGTCAGTGAGTCAGTCAGTGAGTGAGAGAGTTTGAGAGAGAGTGAGTGATTGATTGATTTTCTGACAAGCAATGAATTTATATCACTTCTGGGCATGCTCAGAAGTAAAAACCGGATACGGTACATGCTTCCGGCATTTGAAGCATGACACCGTATCCGGCTCGCATAGACTTTCATTATGCACCATGCCGCACCCGGCGCTAGGCATTTTTTTGCTGCTGGCAAAAAACGTTCCTCTCTGCGTCCTGTGCGGCCGCCGGAGTGACGATTTTTGCCGCATCAGGCAAAAACCGGATCAAACGCAAGTACATGCGGCACAATCCGGCGCTAATAAAAGTCTATGAGGAAAAACCACACCCGGCGGCAAAAAAAACCCCAGATGCGTTTTTCCCGCAAGGCGCCGGATTGTGCCGCACAGCAAAAACCTGATGTGTGAACATACCCTTAGCTGCACACCCTGTTCAGCTCTCCTCCTAGGTCCTAGCTGCCTGCACTCCCTGTTCAGGTCTCCTCCTAGGTCCTAGCTGCCTGCACACCCTGTTCAGCCCTCCTCCTGGGTCCTAGCTGCCTGCACACCCTGTTCAGCTCTCCTCCTGGGTCCTAGCTGCCTGCACACCCTGTTCAGCTCTTCTCCTAGGTCCTAGCTGCCTGCACACCCTGTTCAGCTCTCCTCCTGGGTCCTAGCTGCCTGCACACCCTGTTCAGCTCTTCTCCTGGGTCCTAGCTGCCTGCACACCCTGTTCAGCTCTTTTCCTGGGTCCTAGCTGCCTGTACACCCTGTTCAGCTCTCCTCCTGGGTCCTAGCCGCCTGCACACCCTGTTCAGCCCTCCTCCTGGGTCCTAGCTGCCTGCACACCCTGTTCAGCTCTTTTCCTGGGTCCTAGCTGCCTGCACACCCTGTTCAGCTGTCCTCCTGGGTCCTAGCTGCCTGCACACCCTGTTCAGCTCTCCTCCTGGGTCCTAGCTGCCTGCACACCCTGTGCAGCTCTCCTCCTGGGTCCTAGCTGCCTGCACACCCTGTGCAGCTCTCCTCCTGGGTCCTAGCCGCCTGCACACCCTGTAGTTAACTCCCTGCCTGTTCTGCACATTGCTGATCTGTGGTGGCTCAGAGCGATCACGGACAGCTTCTGCTGTTTCAGTTTGCTGGATGGGTGTAGATGGGGAGTGGATATGGGTGTGGCCGTTTGTAAAATGGGTGTGGTTATGGGCGTGGCCTAAAATTGCCGTGCTGCAAACTTTGTCCCTCTTTCCCTTCTTTAAAAGTTGGGAGGTATGGGTGTAGCTTGCTTGTCAGCAGAGGAACCCTCACGTACTATCCCAGATAATGAAAATATGCCCCTTAAACTGGCAGCACTTTTTGCAATTAGTATTGTGTAGTAAAAATGGACAGGTGGTGTACTATGCAGAGGTGGTGTAGCTTGCTTGTCAGCATAGGAACCCTCATGTACTATCCCAGACAATGAAAATATGCCCCTAAAACTGGCAGCACTTTTTGCAATTAAAATTGCGTAGCAAAAATGGAGATGTGGTGTACAATGCACAGGTGGTGTAGCTTGCTTGTCAGCAGAAGAACCCTCACGTAATATCCCAGACAATGAAACTATGCCCCTAAAACTGGCAGCGCTTTTTGCAATTAAAATTGCGTATCAAAAATGTACAGGTGGTGTACAATGCAGAGGTGGTATAGCAAAATTGTCAGCAGAGGAACCCGCACGTAATATCCCTGACCATGAAACTATGGCCCTAAAACTGGCAGCACTTTTTGCAATCAAAATTGCGTAGCAAAAATGGAGAGGTGGGGTACAATGCAGAGGTGGTATAGCAAAATTGTCAGCAGAGGAATACCACGTACTATCCCTGACAATGAAACTATGCCCCAAGGAATTGCCTGAGCTGAGTTAGACAGACGCTGTGATAAAACCTTGCACAGCACTGCCACAGACCTGCCTAGCAAAGATGGCTATGAAGTGCTGTAATGTAGCCCTGAAAAGGGCTGAAATTACAAGTAGTCCCTAATCCCTAAACCGATGTGTAGATTTCACTGTATAAGTCTATAGCACACACATCAGCAGCAGCAGCAGCGGGAGCGGTGACTGTCACACACCCACGACAGAGAGATAATGGCGGCGAAGGGGAAAATGGCCGGGTCTTATAGGGCAAGGAAATGTGACATGCCCTTGCTTTTCTGGCAAAAATCCACTTTGCTGTGTGTGTCTCTGTGATTGTCTGACAGCCTGGCCCTCCCCATTGTACGCGCAGTTAGGAAAAAAAAAATGGCGGTCGTCATTCTTTCAGCACTCAGCAGCACTGATCTAAACCCCATCCCCCCCGCAGACTATACGCTGAAATTTGATAATATCATTATTAACAGTGACTGACACTATTACAGTGAAAAGCCAGCTAGTATCTAACTACGCTTTTGGTGATCGAACCATTATCGAACGGTAACTAGAACAGCCGAATTTGAAGCAAATCGTTTGAGTTCGTCGAACGACTCGAACACCGCCCAAAATCACTCGAATTTGAAATTGGCGAACAGTTCGAATCTAACATTGCTCAACTCTACTTGCGACTAGAGATAAGCCACCCCCCTAGAGTTCGAGTTCGGTTCGTCGAACAGAGGACAACTTCGACGAACCAATTCCAACCCCATTGAAAACAATGGCAGGCAAACACATACAAACACATAGAAAACACCTTCTAAGGTGTCCAAAAGGTGACAAACAACTCACAAGACACCACAAACACATGGAATAGTGACAAGGACATATACTTATGCGAAAACAAAAGAGCTAGATGAGTAAAAAGAGGAGACACAGATATAGGCATGGCATGCCCTTCTAAAATCATGTAAAACACAGCAAGGGGACTCCAAGCAGAGTCTCCCTTTTTTCCAAAAATTGGGCCACACACACCACTTCAGTGCCATCACTTGTGCCCCAGTTGCAAACTTGACATGTTGATTTGCATCAAGCACATTCAAAAATACGCCAGCCTTAACTGTCCCCAGGATGACACCGGGGTAGCAAAGTCCTTGCTGAACCATGACTTGTTCATCTTGGATCATTTTTAAAAACACAGCAAGGAGACTCCAAACAGAGTCTCCCTTTTTTCCAAAAATTGGGCCACGCGCACCACTTCAGTGGCATCACTTGTGCCCCAGTTGCAAACTTGACATGTTGATTTGCATCAAGCACATTCAAAAATACGTCAGCCTTTGCAACCCCAGTGTCATCCTGGGGAGAATAAAGTCCTTGCTAATCCATGACTTATTCATCTTGATGAACGTTAGTCTGTCCACATTGTCATTGGACAGACGCGTGCGCTTATCTGTCAGCACACACCCAGCAGCACTGGAGACCCGTTCCGAGACAACGCTGGCTGTGGGACACGACAAGATCTCCAAGGCGTAATGGCGAGCTCAGGCCATTTTTCAAGATTGTAAGCCCAAAATGAGCAAGGCTCCAATTGCACAGTCATAGCATCGATGTTCATTTGGAAATACTCCTGTATCATCCTCTCCAGCCGTTGACTATCTGTCAGACTTCTTGTCTCTTGTGGCCTTGCAAAGGATGGTCTAAAAAAATTATGAAACGATTCCATAAAATTGCTGTTACCACCAGATACGGTGTTGCTGGTACGATTTTACTGATGATGACGAGACAGTCCCACGCTTGGCAAGTTACAACTGGGAGATACTGTGCACCACTGGTGTTGGTGGAAAAGCCGAGCTAAGATTGCATAACAGCTTCTGCTGATACTCCTGCATACGTGCGTCCCTTTCTATGGCTGGAATTATTTCGCCAAATTTGGACTTGTACCGGGGATCTAAAGCGGGCTTTACACGCTACGATATCGTTAACGTATTATCGTCGGGGTCACGGTGTTTGTGACGCACATCCGGCGACGTTAACGACATCGCAGCATGTGACACGTACGAGCGACCTTAGTCGATTGCAAAAGTGGAAAAAATCGTTCGCCACGGAGAGGTCGTCCTGAATCAAAAAATCGTTAATTGCTTATTAGCGATGTTGTTCGTCGTTCCTGCGGCATCACACATCTCTGTGTGTGACAACGCAGGAGCGACGAACATCTCCTTACCTGCGTCCACCGGCAATACGGAAGGAAGATGGTGGGCAGGATATTACGTCCCGCTTATCTCCGCCCCCTCCTCTTCTATTGGCCGGCCGCTTAGTGACGCTGCAGTGACGTTGCTATGATGCCGAGCGCACCTCCCCCTTGAAGGAGGGATTGTTCGGCGGTCATAGCGACGTCGCTGCACATGTATGTGCATGTGACGCTGCCGTAGCGATAATGTTCGCTACGGCAGCGATCACGCATTATCGCATGAGCGACGGGGGCGGGTGCTATCGCGCTCGACATTGCTAGCTTATGCTAGTGTGCCGCCCCGCTCGCAGCAGCCGAGCTGCTCGGATCCGGACCTTCTGTGGGTGGCTCGAGGGTCTCCGGACCTGGGGGTCTCGCGGTCACTTCGATCAAAAAGGTGGATTATGGTAATGGATGTAGGACGTATATGTATGGGCTGAGCCGTACTAAGTTCGTGACACCACCCACGGTGTGTGGTGAGGTTGGACACCACCGCTGCAGTTACGGGGCACCCGGGGGAGATGTTATGCAGCAAGTTGTTAACCCCTCCATGGGCAGGGATGGTGGCCCCGGGACCCGTTAGGGGGTTTGTGGTGCAGGGAGATGGGCGACCGCAGGGTGCTGGTGTACTCACTATTGAAGGAAACACACAAGTCTCTGGTAAACCAAGAGGATGGTGGTCGGTGCCCAGCAGTTCTGGTCCCCCACCCGGCTGGTGGTCTCTGTCTTTCTCCTGCAGCTTTTTTAGAATGGTGGTCTGCCTGTGCTTGCAACTTCAGGATTCCGCTCCCGGCTGGATGCGGCCTTAGGAGCCCTTGCCCGCAGACGCTGGCCCGTGGGATCTCTAAACCCTGGCGGCGGCCATTTATCCACCTTGTTGGGCTGTTGTCTTGTAATAGGAACTTTGGATGGGACAGGACCTCTAGTCCTGGCCTCAATCGGTTAATTAATTAGTTCCAGTAGCTTCTGGACTTGGCTTCAGGGTCCGAGTACCCCCCTGTGTGCTCCGGTTTCCGAGTCGGTTCCGGTCGATACCGGCGAGCCACTACCCTGTCCTGGTCCACCTCGGTTCCACCGAGCCGTCTTCCTGGATCCTGCAGATGAAGACCGCCATCTGCCTCCTAGCCAATGGCACCAGGGCTCCTACCCTGGCGTCGTTCAATTTGGGGTATTCGCCTCTGCTGGAGCTTCACACAGCTCCAGCCCACACTCCTCTCCAACTTGAACTCCAACAGAATCTGTTTACTTTCCCACGCTGGGCTGTCTAGACTCCTTGGTGGGCATCTTTCAACCGCCTGGTTCCGTCCCCTGGTGTGTCTATCTAGCCCTGAGGGGGGTGATTAGGGTTTTAAAGGTTGGCTGATGTCACCTGTGAGGGAAAGGTGTAGTGCAGGGCCTATCTGTGACTACCTGGCTCGGCCAGGGCGTCACACTAGCGATGTCGCAGCGTGTAAAGCCCGCTTAAGAGTGTGGCAACCCAGTAGTCATCATTACTTCTAATTCGGACAATCCGAAGGTCATGTTGTAGGTATTGCAGCAAGAAGGCGCTCATGTGTCTTGCACATCCATGCGGACCAAGTCCTTGCTGCATTTGTGCCGGCGAAGTGATAAGTGCCGGCCTTCCTTCCTCTGACATCTCCCCCCAACCTCGTTCAACCGAAATTTGACCAAGGTCTCCCTCATCTGCTGAGTCTTCCATGACCATCGCCAGTTTGTCCTCCATTTCTTCCTGGGCTCCTGCACCTTCCTCAACAGTTTGGCTGCTACCATGCGCCTTTGTTAATCCCTCTCCCATCCCATGCCTGCCGCCTTGGTGATGCTGAACGTCTGGACCTTGTAGATCTTGGTATCCCTTCCGCATATGAATCCTTCTGTACTTCCTCCCCTTCCTCTTGTCCCACCCCCTGACTCCGAATACTGTTTAGAGTGTGCTCCAGCATGTAAATGACTGGAATTGTCATGCTGATAATAGCATTGTCAACACTAAACATATTCGTCGCCATGTCGAAACTGTGCAGAAGGGTGCATAGGTCCTTGATCTGAGACCACTCCAGCAGTGTGATCTGCCCCACCTCTGCATCTTGTTGGCCCAGGCTATATGTCATAACGTATTGCACCAGGGCTCGGCGGTGCTGCCACAGTCGCTGCAACATGTGGAGAGTCGAATTGCAGCATGTCACCACAACGCATTTCAGGCGGTGAACCGGCAGGCCGAAATACTTCTGGAGCGATGCAAGTTGATCAGCTGCGCCGGTTGAATGGCGGAAGTGAGCAGAGAGTGACCGTGCCCTGTGCAGAAGCCCATCGAGGCCGGGATAGTGGGTTAAAAAGTGCTGGACAACAAGGTTCAACACGTGAGCCATACAAGCCACGTGTGTCACCTTGCCCCGGTGAAGGGCCGCACCCAGGTTTGTAGCATTGTCGCACACGGCCTTCCCTGGCTGCAGGTTAAGTGGAGACAAACCTTTACTAAACTCGCTCTCCAGAGCTGACCACAACTCCTCAGCTGTGTGACTCTTATTTCCCAGACATTTCAACGTAAAGAACGCCTGATGCCGTTGAGCTCTGCTGCCAGCATAGTAAGGAAGTGTGCGGGATTCCTTGTGTGCAGTTACAATGCGGGTGGCCTGACCAGACAGGCTTTGGGCAGAGGTGGAGGACCCAGTCGAGGTTTAGCAGGCAGAAGCAGTGGAGGAACTTTGACATACAGAGGATTAACACACAACTCGTGGGGACGGCAAGACTTGTACAGCAGACCCTTCTCCATCTCTCACCATAGTTACCCAGTGCCCAGTCAGCGACATGTAACGCCCCTGTCCATGCTTACTGGTCCAAGTATCAGTGGTGAAATGCACCCTGTCACACACAGACTTGCTCAAGGAAGCGGTGATGTTGTGTGCAACATGCTGGTGTAGCGCAGCCACGCCTTTCTTGGAGACGTAGTGGAGACTAGGCATCTGATACTGGGGCACAGCGACGGACATAAGGTCTCGAAAATCCTCTGCGTCCACCGGGCGGAAAGGCAGCATTTCTGTAGCCAACAGCTTGCAGATGGTGAAAGTCAACCTCTTAGCTTTGTCATTGCTAGGAGGAAATGGTCATTTAATTGTCCACATCTGAGGGACCGAGATCTGGCTGCTGTGCGGAGACGGCATTAAGTAAGATGTCCCTGGAAAACTGCTGGTCTGTGAGGAAGGTGCAGGTGGAGACATGATTTTGCCTTCATAAAAAGTTAGTGCTCTCGATGTCTGAGAGAGCTCTACACCAGCAACTGTTTCCCCTTCCAAAACAACTGATGACCTGCCAATCAAACTGCCTGTTGCGGTTAAAGAGGTGGAAGGTCTGCGTTGAAAAGCATGTGTGACAGCTGTCCCTACAGTTATAGAGGATGAAGAGCGCGCGGATGCACTTGAAGGGGCAGACAGTGGTTGAACCGCTCCGCTAGGCCGCATTGTAGCACAGTGAGCTTCCCACTGGGACTTATGCTTGTTATTCATGTGACGGTTCATGGATGAAGTAGTCAAACCAGTGAGTTTTTGGCCTCTACTTACAGATTGGCGACAAATCTTACAGATCACATGAGTTGGGTGATCCTTTGCGATTTCAAAAAAGGACCAGGCTAGGCAACTATTCGAGCCCATGCAACCTGCAGAGCCACCCCGACTTGTGCAGAGTTGTGGCTGAGGATGCAGTTGTTGACGTGCTTCCAGTACTTCGTGTTTGTCCAGGAAGGCGCAAGCTAACCTCGTCGTCAGTTGCATCCTCCTCCACCGCCTCTGCTGACCTCCTCGAGTGCCTGACTGTGGGTTGACAGTAAGTGGGATCTACAACCTCATCATCAACCTGTGTGTTTGCACTCCCCTCGCCCTCAGACCTAGCCTCTTCCTGCCCTGACTGAATAGTTAAGTTGTCATTCCAATCAGGTATCTGAGTCTCATCGTCATCAGTATGTTCCTCATTGTCTCCACCAAGAGGTGTTACAGTTTGAGAATGAGGGTCAACATTATGCTCAGAAACTTGGTCATCAGGGCCTGAATCTGACTCACAAAGCTTCCGGGCATCACTGCAGATCATTTCCTGGTCTGTACTCACTGTAGCTTGGGAGCAGACCTCTGATTCCCAGGCTATAGTGTGACTAACAGCTCTGCAGACTCACCCATCTCTGTTACACCATACTCTGCAGGGCGGGTGGAAACTTGGTAGAAAGCAAGTGCGATTGGGGTGACAACTCAGAGGACTGTTGTTTTTTGGATCTTGAAGTTGAGGTGGAGGAGAGGCCACTTGTTGGAGCACTTGAGATCCATTCAAGCATGTTCTTTTTTTGTGCATCATCTACCTTTGTTTGAGTTGTTCTGTTCTGTACAAAAGGGATCAAATCAGATTGTCCACGGAAAGTAGTAGACATCTTACTTTTGCTGGAAGATGGCCTTTCTTCAGCAGATGTTACTGTAGCTTTACCACCTAAACCATGGACACAAACCTTTTTTCCCTTTCCAACACACCTGTTCCCCTTTCCACCAGCATCTGTCCTTTTGCCACTCATTTTGTTTGTGACCAGATTGGACACTTAAAATATCGTAGCAAAAATGGAGAGGTAGTGTACAATGCGGAGGTGGTCTAGCTTTATTGACAGCTGAAGAACCAACACTGACTATCCCTGACAATGAAACTATTGCCCTAAAAGTGTCAGCACTGTTTGCAATTAAAATTGCGTAGCAAAAATGGGCAGGTGTTTAGAATGCACAGGTGCTGTACCTTGCTGGTCAGCAAAGAAACACTAAGTTAGTATCCCAGACAATTTTTGTATGCCACTAAAAGTGTCAGCACTGCTTGCAATTAAAATTGCGTAACAAAAATGGGCAGGTGTAGAATGCACACGTGCTGTAGCTAGCTGGTCAGGAAAGGAACACAAAGTTAGTATCCTAAACATTTTTAGTATGCCACTAAAAGTGTCAGCACTGTTTGCAATTAAAATTGCGTAGCAAAAATGGGCAGGTGTGTAGAATGCACAGGTGCTGTAGCTTGCTGGTCAGCAAAGGAAGCCTGACTTTCTATCCCTGGCAATGAAACAATGCCCCATGGATTTGCCTGAGCTGATGTAGCCAGACGCTGTTATATAAACCCCTGCACAGCGTTGGCACAGACCTGCCTAGCAACAATGGCTATGAGCGGCTGTAATGTAGCCCTGAAAAGGGCTGAAATTACAAGTAATCCCTAATGCGCTGTGTAGATTGCACTGTATGTCTATAGCGCACACAGCAGCAGCTGCAGCGGGAGTGGAAGCGGTAACTGTCACCCATAATAGCAGACAGATAATGGCGGTGATGGGGAAAATGGACGGGTCTTAAAAGGCAAGGACATGTGACATGCACAGCCTGTGACACATGCCCTTGCTTGTCTGGCAAAAATCCACTTTGCTGTGTGTGTGTGTCTGTGATTTGCTGACAGCCTGGCATGCCCCACTGTATGCACGGATAGGAAAAAAAAATGGCGATCACCATTCTTTCAGCACTCAGCAGCAGCACTGATCTAAACCTCGTCCCCCCCGCACACTATATGCTGAATTTTGATAATATCATGATTCACAGTGACTCACACTATTACAGTGAAAAGCCAGCTAGTAACTAGCTACGCTTTTTGGTGATCGAACCGTTCTTGAACGTAACTCGAACTGCCGAACTTTAAGCAAATCGTTCGAGTTCGTTGAACGACTCGAACACTCCCCTAAATCACTCGAACATGAAATTGGCAAACCGTTCGTCTCGAACATAGCTCAACTATACTTGCGACCCTGTTGGCTATTTGGCATGAAACGCTTGATTGTTCGGTAATCACGCTTCAAAACTTTGGCAATTTCAAGACTGCTGCATCCCTTTGCAAGGCATCTCACAATTTTGGACTTTTCAGAGCTCGTCAAATCTCTCTTCTGACCCATTTTACCAAAGGAAAGGATGTTGCCTAATAATTAAGCACACCTTATATAGGGTGTTGATGTCATTACACCACACCCATCCTCATTACAGAGATGAAAATCACCTGATTTACTTAATTGGTAGTTGGCTCTCAAGCCTATGCAGCTTGGAGTAGGACAACATGTATAAAAAGTATCATGTGATCAAAAAACTCATTTGCCTAATAATTCTGCATACAGTAAAAATCCCAGAAGGAAAAAACAAAAATACTTATCAGGCATAGCTGCAGACCAGGGTGGCATGGAAACAAAACCGATGCAAAGGAACGGAAAAAACGCTGCAGAAATCATTCCTGGAGAATCCAAAAAGAAGCAGAAAAAAATGCAAAAACACAACCTACAGGGAAAGTCAAAAGCCTCAAAGCTCGAGGACAAAATTCAGGACATTTTCTCATGGAGAAGAAACAATTATCACAAAGGCTAGACATAAATTGCCTTCCTTTATTTCCCCAGGCTGGACTCCATAGGCTTCCTGGAACAGCAATCATCTCCTGCACCTGTCTGAGCGACAGATGCAGAATCAGACTCATTACCAACACTAGCCACCAGAGGGAGTCCAGAAACACTCTCGGGAACAGCACAATCTCTGATGATTGTCACAACACCCTCCTCTACGTCTCTTCCAGGGTGCAGTGCAATTCTTCCTCTAAATATTTCCTAGACCTTGTACTAAGTGCATAGACTTTAGCAGTGTAGGAGAGTCAATGTTTTTAAACTTTTCTATGAGAAAATGGCCATGGACAGTCACTCACCATGGAATTCCTGCACCCTGCCAGTAACTCTCTTCAACTGAACTGCTCTGACTCTGCTCTTCACTAGTAGTTTTTTTATTGTTACTTTAATTGTTTTTATAGTTTTTTATTGTTGCTTTAATACAGCAGTGGTGGTAAGATGTTTACTATCCACATAGTCTTCACTAGCCACATAAACTGCTTTAGTTTCAGAAAACTGAAGCTCTTGCTTTTTCACATCATGCAAATTTAGCTAGGCCTCAGTCTGAGTGCATAGGCTCACTCGTCCACACCAAGACCAAGGTATAGCAAGCTATTACTGACAACTACCCAAGCTGAGAAGTGAGTACTTATAGCAAAGGGGAGTGGAAAAATGAAAATAGCTGAGGAAAGCCTAGGGAGACCAAAAACACTGCTTAATAAGCCTTGCAGCAGCGAATCAAGAGAAGTCTGCATAGCTAACCTGAAAGACAGAGATGGAAGGAAGATGTGCCTATCTTCAAGCTGCTGCTGATGTCATAAGAAAAGACCAGGATACATGGGCAGGATTTTATGTGGTTTATTGAACACATTTGAAATACTCCGTACTTCTTCAGCAAAACCAAATGACAACATGATGCTGGGGAACCTGCTTATAAAAATATTGCACACGCAAAACATTTTTTTGCTGAAGAGGAAGTCAAAATAATTTACCACAAAGGACATAAATTCAGAAAAAAAAATAAAAATTCACCAGAAAAAAAGCATTGGTCAACAAGGGCCAAATAGCAAATGCACTCATAGGATGCAGCAAGACCCCTATGATAAAGGTGCGGGCAGCACAGGCGCACAATACCAATGACAATCACTCACAGCCTACCAACTCATGGAGGAGGTGGTTGCTGGTATTAAACATGCACACTAATGAGATTTGCATAGGTGCCAAGCAAAAAATAGAATGTTACCATGGTTGCCATGGATGAATGGACGCCGCTGACCGGGACTTTTCTCGTGGAACATTTTCTACACATGGTATCTTGTGCCCAATTGCATTAGGGATTTTATATGCAGTCACTTTTCATATATTGTGGTTCAACTGTTGCATTCTCTGATGCGATCTTGTAATGTGGATTGTTAATGTATTTTTTTTGTGTGAAACACTACCGTGATTGGATAAGAGTTGCGGGGGTGGGGAATCCCCTGATTGCTAATTTGCTATGAGCACGGTGTATTTAAACCTGGGTGTGGGAGCTTTTCAGACATGCTTAATAAAGCCCAATTGTAGGGTGATACGTTGCTGTCTGCTGTCTGGATGGAATAAATATTCTTCTGATTACCCATGGGACACTGTCTTTCATTATACTATGTGCATAGGGCGCCAGTCACACAGGTACATGTAGGTGCATAGTGTCTGGCTTACAGGCTATTGATGATGATGACGTGACTCCATCACGTGTTTGTTTCTCAACGCAGTGATTCTAGAGCATTGAGAAACACGTGATGGTGTCTCCGCAGTGGATATGTTGATCTCCCTAAGGTCAACAATGCTTGCTTAAGTAGTCTTTTACTAGGCATTGCCCCCACTAGCCAGATTCCTACTCCACACTGATGAGGGGCAAATACCCCGAAACGGCTGTCTGTGGATGGATACCATGTTTGGTATAGGTGGTCTCCTTGACTGGAGATTGCCCTTCCCGTGGTTGTTCCTTCCCGGTGAAAGACCTGGCTAGTTTCCTGCCAGCGTTGAGAAACATGTGATGGTGTCTCCGCGGCTTTCTCATTTGCATACTTCCCAGGGGGCTTTGCTCTAGAATCACTGCGTTGAGAAAAACACGTGATGGTGTCTCCGCAGTGGATATGTTGATCTCCCTAAGGTCAACAATGCTTGCTTAAGTAGTCTTTTACTAGGCATTGCCCCCACTAGCCAGATTCCTACTCCACACTGATGAGGGGCAAATACCCCGAAACGGCTGTCTGTGGATGGATACCATGTTTGGTATAGGTGGTCTCCTTGACTGGAGATTGCCCTTCCCGTGGTTGTTCCTTCCCGGTGAAAGACCTGGCTAGTTTCCTGCCAGCGTTGAGAAACATGTGATGGTGTCTCCGCGGCTTTCTCATTTGCATACTTCCCAGGGGGCTTTGCTCTAGAATCACTGCGTTGAGAAAAACACGTGATGGTGTCTCCGCAGTGGATATGTTGATCTCCCTAAGGTCAACAATGCTTGCTTAAGTAGTCTTTTACTAGGCATTGCCCCCACTAGCCAGATTCCTACTCCACACTGATGAGGGGCAAATACCCCGAAACGGCTGTCTGTGGATGGATACCATGTTTGGTATAGGTGGTCTCCTTGACTGGAGATTGCCCTTCCCGTGGTTGTTCCTTCCCGGTGAAAGACCTGGCTAGTTTCCTGCCAGCGTTGAGAAACATGTGATGGTGTCTCCGCGGCTTTCTCATTTGCATACTTCCCAGGGGGCTTTGCTCTAGAATCACTGCGTTGAGAAACACGTGATGGTGTCTCCGCAGTGGATATGTTGATCTCCCTAAGGTCAACAATGCTTGCTTAAGAAGAGATGGGTTAGGACTGGGATGAGGACTGCGGTGATGTTGGGGATGAGGTGCGATGCGTGCGGGTCAAGTGCACAAGTGGTTAGATGTGATCTTGACTTGAGAGTAGAGTGAAAAGATTGTTTTCTGTCATGGTGGAGAAGCTGGATTTGGAGGAAGAGGGCTGAGTAGCTATGATGAGGGGCTGTGGTGATTGTAGGCCAAAGCTTGCTCTGATGTTGTCAATCTTCTGCTTGAAGAAAAAGGCAAAGTCTTCAGGTGAGATGAGTGGAGAAGGAGGTGGTGCTGGAGGACGGAGGAGAGAATTGAAAGTGTTGAATAGCTGTTTAGGGTTGAGAGAGAGAGAGGATATGAGGGATGAGAAGTAGGTTTGTTTTGCAGCAGTAAGTGTGGACTTGAAGGTGATGAGGGACTCTCTATATGCAATGAAGTGCTCAGTGGAATCAGACCATCTACGCTCAGCAATTCTGGAAGCCCGTCTCAGTTCTTTAGTATGACTTGTGTGCCAGGGTTGCCTGTTGATTGTGCGGGTTTTGGTGTGTGTGAGGGGGTAGCTGATTCGAGAGCTGCAGAGATTGTAGTGTTGTATAAAGTTGCAGCAGCATCTGCATCATGTAAAAATGCAATATCTGTGAGAGGGAGAAGGGACTGAGTAAGTGCGTTGAATCAAGGTGTTTGATATTTCTGCGAGGGTGTGAAAGTTTGTGGAGAGGGGTTGCGTACTTGGAGAAAAGAGGGAAGAGAATGTAAGAAGGTTGTGGTCAGACAGGGGGAGAGGTGAGTTAGAGAAGTTAGATAGGGAACAGAGGCAAGTGAAGGTGAGGTCCAGCATGTGGCCATCTTTGTGAGTAGCTGCAGAAGACCATTGGGTGAGGCCGAAGGAGGAAGTGAGTGTTAGAAGGTTGGAGACAGATGAGTGGGAAGTGTCAATGGGGATGTTGAAATCAGCCATGATGATGGTGGGGATGTCGGTGGAAAGGAAGTGTAGTAGCCACGTGGTGAAATTATCAAAAAAGGCAGTGACTGGTCCCGGAGGGCAGAAAATGACAGCCAGTTGAAGATTGGAGGGGGCGTAGATGCGTACGAAGTGCACCTCAAAAGATGGGAGAGTAACAGAGGGTGGTATTGGAATTGGTGTAAAGGAGCATTGGTTGGACAGGAGCAAACCAACTCCTCCACCATGCTTGTTACTAGGGTGGGGTGTGTGAGAGATTTGGAGACCGCCATATATATATAAAATGATATTTAATAAAGTGAGGTATTGGTCCATATTTTTGCCCAAAATATATAAGCTTGTAACCCAATCTGCATCTCCACGCAAAAATTGTATCAAAACTGCATCACGTTAGGGATCATCGCATACCAAAAAATATCCGACTTCGTGAATATCCGATGAATAGGTTACCGCTATTCAACTATTCGCGAATATTCGACATGCAATGCAAGTCTATGGGAAACCAGAATAATTTGACGTTGGACCTAACGGGGAGCTGTGGTCACTAAGGAAAAGGCCGAAATGGATAGGAAAAGGCAGAATCTCTCTCTCTCCCTCTCTCTCTCTCTCTCTCTCCTCCGTGGTGCTGGAAGACGGAGCAGTAGGGAATATATATGTATCATTCCCGGAAGCTGCGGCAACGAGTATGTAGATGATGCTGTGTGGCCAAACCAATCACAGTAACACCACAACAAAGATGGCTTCGGCATTACTGTGAGGGCAAGCAACATCACACGTGTTCATTGGCTGGAAAATAGGCCCCAGGAAGTCAGAAATGAAAATGAAAGTATCAGAGCGGATGTTGTTTTATTCGTCGGATACCGAATGGCGCGAATAGCCGTCGGATACCGAATAGTGGAGAATACATTCACTCATTCCTAGTACTGATGCTTTTTTTGTCAGAAGATGCAGTATTGGTGCAGGAATTTGGTGTATAAATTCCCACACCAAATCTGCATCACTCTGCAGAAAAACAGTTTTCTGCCAGGAGATGCAGGTCTCTTTGAGTGCTATGAGTTCACCTGAGGTGAGGTCACTAAGTTCAATTAGTTCCCCTGAGGTGAGTTTACCTGCAATCACAGGTGGAATATAGTGAGAACCTCCAGCTGTTACTGCAGGTAAACTCAGTGACATCACCGCTCAAAGCAGCTCCTCAGTCAATGTCTACCTGTAGCTGCAGCAAGTGGTCAAGTTTTCTAATGTACCCGCGTCCTGTGACTTCAGTGTTTATAAAAGCCGGGATTGTTGTGGTGTGGATTACATCGGACTTTGGTGTTTTGGGGTAAATAAATTGGAGACAGAGGGGGTTTAAATAAAGGATTTTCTCTGTGTTTTATGTTTATTTCTTTTTACTTACAGGATTAGTAAGAGGACAGTTTCATAGATTGCTCCTTATTACTAATGTAGGGACTAGTGGTAGCTGTGAGCTGTCATTAACTCCTTATATTACCTCAATTGCCACTGCACCAGGTCAGTCAGGTTGATCCGGATAAAGTGCTGGAATTGTCGTGTCTAATGGATGGGACAATTCAGGGCGGTTGAGGCCTGACTTTTTTTTTTAGGCTGGGGGCCCAATAATCATGGGCCTCTCCAGTCTGAGAATACCAGCCCCAAACTGTCAGCTTTATCTTGGTTGAGTATTAAAATTGGGGGGACCACACCCTTTTTAAAAAAAAATGATTTATTTAAATAATTTAAAAATTTAACATGCGGTCCCTCTTGATACAGCTGGGGGCTGCATCCAGTAGCCATATGCTTTATGTGTGCTGGGTATCTATATATGAGGGACTCTGCAACACTTTTTAACCTATGCATTTATTTTTATACTCCTTTCGAGGACCCAGACAGCTACTGTGAGGGCAGCCAACCAGAAATGCTGGCACGCCAGTAGTCTGACTGCAGCCTATCACAGATGCCGACAGAGAGGCTGGGTGGTGAAAGCGGTGCATGTGCACGAGATCTAATGAGTGTAGCATCCCACGGGATGGCATAACTCGTCACCGGGCCAGTGGTTTTGTGGGGTTGCTGTGAATGGCCTGGCCCGGCACCGTAGCCCCGTTGGCTACAGGCAAGGAGAGTCCAAGGGGGGATCGGGGTTTGCTTTGCAGCACCACCCATGGTGCGCTGCCAGGGATAAGCCGCAGCTGCGAGATGTCGCTCTCCTCCGGGGTAGATGTTACCGCAGCTCAGATAGTCCAGCTCCCCACAGGTGGAGTGAGCCCGGGGAGGACGGTGGTGACGGGGGAAAGGCTGTTGGCGCCGAAGCGCGAGGTGGCGGTGCCGGCAAATCAGAGTCTCACACGGGCTGCAGTTCCAGGTGTTTTTACTCACAGTTCGTGTGCTGTACCCGATCATTGCTGTGATGGGCCCCAGCCGATCCCGGATGAAGCAGAGGTCACTACCGATGTTGTGAAGCATGTGAGACTTTCCTCCTTGCGCCTTGTAGTGTGGATCCCCATGGCATGAAGCTACCTGGGGACCCCAGCGTCCTTGGCTTTAGTTGCTGTCCCATACGCAGGCAGCACGAAACTTGTTATGGACCCGACCGTGCCGTGGCTCCTTTCTCTATCTGCTGCTGTGACCCGGGACTTTTGGTGGTGGACAAAGGGACGTGAAAACCCCTTTTCCTGCAGATTTGTTTGAGTCCATGATGGTAACCCTAACCGAGGGCTCTGCACCCTGACTAGCGCCGGTCTCGAAGGGGCTGTTGGGGACTCACCCTCTGGCTACCGAGTTGCTCCTCTGTCTCACAGCTCCACTTGGTCATCTCCTGCTTCTCCCAGTCTGTCCTGTGCGGTGTCATGGCCCTTGGTCCTGGGACTAATTCCTACAGCCTCCCGTACTCAGGACCAGTCTGCTAAACGCTGCTCTCCTAAGACTTTCTGCTCTCAAACTGTTCTGAGGTAAAACTCCTTCTAAAGTGAAACTAAGTGTGTTCGCTCACTTCCCAGGCAGCCCTCACCTTTTTGATGACTCATCAAGCCTGGGAATTTCCCAGCCTAGCCTCCTGAGTAATGTAAGTGCTGGGTCACTAACTGGGTGTTTATGTAAGTGTATTGTGTAAACTCCAAGCACCAGCAGTTAACCTCCTCTTACCCAGGATAAGCATTACTCAAGACAGATGCAATACTCTGTGGCGACTGAAGCCTCAGGTGCGCCACAATGAATGGCCCCAGAAGTAGTGTGATAACCGTGGGGAATCTCGGTGAGTCTAACTGTCCTGCTTTAATCCTCGTAATACTCTGACAATATTATTCCCAGAAGCCAAATGTGAGTCAGAAATGCATCCAGGCATCTTCCCCATGCTGTTCCCATTCAGTTTCAACACTTTTTCCATCAATTTCAGCATTTTTATAGCCATCTTATACCGACTTCCAAGTTCCTCCTGAAAATTATTGTGATGAATACATGAATACTAAAACTTATTCAGCTCAAATAATACAAACCCGAATATTTCACTATTTCCCCATCTCTAATTGAGACAACATTGTGGAGGACATACAAAGACAAAGGATGGAATCCCCCAAGCAACCTGAGTGACAAGCAAAGCAAATCGAACTAGGAGGCCCACATATTCAAGATACCATTCACTGACCCGGAGGAGCGGACCTGGGAGCTACCGAGACTTCAACACAACCTCAGGAGGTTGAACGCTGGTATGTAATTGACAGGAGACAGCCCTGGGGGGGCCCGGTACCTCAGCAGCTGGCGCCACAGGACGGTGTCACGGATGGCTCACGGGTGACAGGCAGTCATGTGATTTCTGGCAACAGAAGGTTCCTGTGCTTGGCTGCTCAAAATTTTCCCTGACTTTCTATTGTTCCTGCTGTTGTTATTCATTGTACTACGTAGCTTTCCTGCTGGGTTTTTATCTCTTGCCCTTTAGGACCCAGGTGAGCTCTCCTTCCATCCAGCTGCTGATTATCAGTATTCAAGCTAACAATTAACAATATGGGAGGAATTCAAAAAGTTAGTTAACAGAAAAAAATTCCTAAAACTTACTGTGTTTTTAAAGCATATTTAATACATTTGTAAGTGAAAATATCATAGAAAAACTCCATTAGAAAAAACAGGAAACCAGTCGATGTAAGGGAGTGAGAGTAAGGGGTACTTTGCACGCTGCGACAAGGCAAGCCAGTGCTGCGATGTCGAGCGCGATAGTCCTCGCCCCAATCGCAGCTGCGATATCTTGTGATAGCTGCCGTAGCGAAAATTATCACTACGGCAGCTTCACATGCACTCACCTGCCCTGCGACGTCGCTCTGGCCGGCGATCCGCCTCCTTCCTAAGGGGGCAGGTCGTGCGGTGTCACAGCGACGTCACACGGCAGGCGGCCAATAGAAGGGAAGGGCGGAGATGAGCAGGATGTAAACATCCCACCCACCTCCATCCTTTCGCATTGCAGCCAGGATGCAGGTAGGAGATGTTCCTTGCTCTTGCGGCTTCATACACAGCGATGTGTGCGGCCGCAGGAATGAGGAACAACATCGTACCTGTCGCTGCACCAGCATTATAGAAATGTCGGACCCTACACCGATGATACGATAACGATGCTTTTGCGCTCGTTAATCGTATCAAAAAGGATTTGCACACTACGATAACGACTGCGACGCTGGATGTGTGTCACTTTTGATTTGACCCCACCGACATCGCGCCTGCGATGTCGTAGTGTGCAAAGCCCCCCTAAGCGTATACAATTTACCAATCCACTTCATCCTGGGACATCTACAACCTACTAATGGCCTTCTGATGAACCTCAAGCACAAGAGAAATGCATTGAGGCCACCGTTCTGAACAAATGCATCAATAAGGAGACTTTTTTTTGTTTTTTCCTTTTTTTCACAGGTTTGACTTGTGTTTGTTTAGCTCATCTTTTTGAAGTTCCATTTCATTCTTTGGCTGGGCACTGTGGTGCGCACCAGTTAACCCTAGCCATTTTTTTATGGACTTTTGCTTATTTGTGATTCTATTTGACTACACTCATTGTGGTGTTTGCTTTGGCTACCTTGGTTATGTAGCGCCCCTGAATACATCAGGGTGCTACAGGGAACTGCATCCTGTCACCCAGGGAGCAGGGCCTACCCCCCATGATTCCAGGTTCCCAACAATGGTGTCACTAATATCCACACTACAAATCCCAACCACACCTCACACCATGACCTGTACAGACACACCAGTGGGTTGGTCAAGTTGGATCATGGGGTCAGGCAGACTGCTGGGAGGGACTGAGTCAGAACAGTGTCAGCTCTCAGCGAGAGAGGAGCTGGAGTGGTAGATCCTGGGGAGCTGAAGGAGGGGAGACGAGGGATTTGAGAGTTGGCCCTCAAAGAGTGAGGAGCTGGGGAGTTGTATCTCCCATGGAGGTGACAGGTTGGGTCGTAGACGGTGGTCCGGGACCACAGGAGTCGGGGACCAGTGGCAGTGACATAGAGGGTGCGATGGACATAGTATAGGAGGACTGTCGGCATCAAGTCCCCAAAAGAACTGATAATTAGTTCAATTATTCCAAATTTACAAATATTTATTTGAATATAAAATAACACAACACCAGTGTACAATTTAAATGTGGTGACCAATTCAGTCGCTTGCATATAGACAGAAGGACAAGGTATAATGCACAGTTGTCCGAAGTGAGGGTTCATGCAGGTGCATGGCGCCTCTCTGGACTGTGGCAGCATCATCTCTACAGCATTGTCTGTCCTGCTATGGATCCTGTTTGACTGGCGCCATGGACCTGCATATCTGATACCATATCTCTCTGGCCTCCTGATGAACCATACGTTTTTTGTATGGGGAAACGCGTTGGGGTGGAGATTATCCGTTTATGATTGAAGTTGACGGCTCACTTTCACTAATAATAAAACGGGACCCTTGGAGAGCACCAACATATATCTATCTGGACCCATATGGACTGAAATCTTCCTTTAATACTGTGTGGCGCTGCCTGTACTATCGGAGTGTGGCCCCAAAGTTAAGTCCTGGGCTCTGACTTGATCCTTTTTATGTGAACCCTCACTTCGGACAACTGTGCATTATACCTTGTCCTTCTGTCTATATGCAAGCGACCGAATTGGTAACAACATTTATATTGTACACTGGTGGTGTGTTATTTTATATTCTAATAAATATTTGTAAATTTGGAATAATTGAACTAATTATTGCTTAATAATATTCCTGGGACTTGGAGCCCAATTTAATACTGGCCCCAAAAGAACTGACCAGTATCGAGCATGGCGGGGTACAGAACCCTAGATCAGGGAAGAGCTTCAGGCGCCTTGATAATTAACCTGTGGAGGATAGTCTCTTTATGAACTTTCCCCAAGAGCTCAGAGATCAAAGGCATCAGCACAACGCGGTGGATAGGGTTCTCCAAAGCACACAACCCACTAAATTCCCAAGTGCCAGCCATCAAGAGTACAGCTGCCATGCGCACGGGTAGTGGGGCCCCAAAAGCTTTTAGCCGAGGGGCCACAACGGCCAATCAATTTGTGCACGGAGGCAGGGCTCCGGACTTACCAAGTGACATCGATGGGAGCGGGACCTGGATGAGCTCCCCCGCAGAGACTGCGGTAGCTAGAGACTTTGGTTTACCATCTGTGTGAGTGTCTGCTTATTCCACCTAATCCAGCACCCCTGCATCCTGCTTCCCCAGGCCGAGCCATCCGATCACCAAACCTCCTTACCCCCAACATCCGGGGCCTTCCTTACCTGTGGAGGGACTGACACTTTGCTGCCCCCACATCATCTGCCCCTTCGGCAGCGGCGGTACTACCCATACCGCAACCCAGAGGTGGCGTCACAAACATTCATCCCCTGTAAATACTCCCTTTACATTCGAGTGGCCACAAGCCCCCAGGTCCGGAGACCCTCGAGCCACAGCAACCCCGGATCCAAGTAGTTCCACTGCTGCAGGGGCGGCACAGTTATTTAACCTCTTTCAGTCAAATCTTTATTTTGTGGATAACTATGGGTATGGGCAGGTTCTAGTTCAGGGATTTCTTAGGGAACCCCATGGAGAGTCATCGGTGAGTGGGGGCACGCTGATTAGAATGCCGACCTGCACAGCAAGGTAGGGCCATCCCTAAGGGACATTCATAGGGCCCTGTAGAATTGGTATATTGTATACGCTTACTCTCACTCCCTTACATCAACTGGTTTCCTGTCTTTTAACTTTTTAATGGAGTTTTTCTATATTTTCACTTATTGTGTTTTTAAAGCATATTTAAGAAATTTGTAAGTTTTAGGGGTTTTTTTCGATTCTCAGTATTTCCCTTGTCCCTAAATACTCACATCTTTCCTGGACTTATGTTGGTGATATTATTCCGTTAATTCAAGCTCTGGTTGCAAGCAGGTGGCTAGTATGTGGTATCTTTCACTGTTTGCTTGGTACTTCTCCATATCTAACATGACAGATGGAGACTAAAGACTAGAGTTGAGCACGGTTCGTGGTTCTCCAGTTCGCGGTTCGAGTGATTTTGGGGAGTGTTCTAGATCGAACTAGAACTCGAGCTTTTTGCTAAAAGTTCGTTAGAACCGTTCTCGAACGTAACTCGAGCTATAAGCAAAAAGCCTAGCTAATTACTAGCTGGCTTTTCACTGTAATAGTGTAAGTCACTCTGTGACTCACACTATTATGAAATTTGAAATTTCAGCGTATAATGTGCGGGGGCTGTGCGTTCAGATCACTGCTGCTGGGATAATGGCGATCGCAATTTTTTTTTTCTCTTCTTCCTTCCCTACGCGCGCGTGTAATGGGGCGGGCTAGCATGTCAGCCAATCCCAGACACACACACAGCTAAGTGGACTTTTTGCCAGAGAAGCAAGGGCATGTGTCATAGGCTGTCCATGTCACATGTCCTTGCATTATAAAAACGGACATTTTGTTCCAGCACGGAATTATCTGCCTTCTGCGTCTGGGTGTAAGTCACCGCTCACGCAGCTTATGTCGCCGGTCCTGCTGTATACGTTATACACACAGCGTTCTACATATTAGGGGCAGAATTTTATTTCAACCCTTTTAAGGGCTAATTACAGCTGGCTCAGAGCCATAGGTGACAGTCAGGTTCGTGGAAACGCTTTTTACAGGTACAGATAACAGCGTCTGTGTAGCTAAGCTCATGGACTTCCTCGCTGCATTTCACCATTAGGAGGGATAGAAAGTGAGGCTTCCTTTCCTCTACACTGACCCACAACCCGGTCACTGTACCCTCCTGCCCTTTTTAGCAAAGCCATTTTAATTGCAGAGTGCTGACAGTTAGTGCCATCCAAAGAGTGGCTGCTGTCCTCCATTATTGTGGCACTTGAGCCAAGCAAGTCCAACCACCTCTGCATTCTCCCCTCCTGCACATTTTTGCAAAGCTATTTTAATTTGAAATAGTGCTGTCAGTTAGTGGCATCCTAAAAGTGGCTGTGGGACTCCATTAGTGTCCCACTGGTACCAAGCAATTTCCAGCACCTCAGCATTGCACCCTCAAGCTCATTTTTACTAAGCTATTATAATAGCAAACACTGAGGAAACTTAGTGGCATCCAAAAAGTGGCTGTTGGACTTCATTAGTGTCCAACTGGTGCCAAGCAATTTCCAGCACCTCTACATTGCACCCTCCTGCTCATTTTTACTAAGCTATTATAATTGCAAACTGTGCTGCCAGTTCAAGGGCCATAGTTGCATTGTCAGTGTGGTTTCTTCTGCTGTCAAAGCTAGACCACCCCTGCAATCTACACCACCTCTCAATTTTTACTAACACATTTTAAGTGGACAATCTTGTCGCAATCAAAATGAGTGGCAAAATGACAGATGCTGGTGGAAAGGGGAACAGGCGTGTTAGAAAGGGAAAAAAAGTTTGTGTCCGTGGGGAAGGTGGCAAAGCTACAGTAACATCTGCTGAAGAAAGGCCATCTTCAAGCAAAAGTAAGATGTCTACAACTTTCCATGGACAATCCGATGTGCTCCCTTTTTTACGGAACAGAGCTACTGTAACAAAGGTAGATGATGCCCAAAAATAGAACATGCTTGAATGGATCTCAAGTGCTCCAACAAGTGCCCTCTCCTCCACCTCAACTACCGCATCCAAAAAAAAAACCAGTCCTCTGAGTTGTCATCCCAATCACACTTGCTTTCTCCCAGCTCTCAAGTCTCCATCCGCCCTGCACAGTATGGTGGAATAGAGACGGCTGAGTCTGCAGAGCTGTTCAGTCACACTATAGCCTGGGAATCAGAGGTCTTCTCCCATGCTACAGTGAGTACAGACCAGGAAATGGCCTGAAGTGATGCCCAGAACCTTTATGACTCAGATTCAGGCCGTGATGACCAAGTTTCTGAGCATAATGTTGACCCTTATTCACAAACTGTAACACCTGTTGGTAGAGACAATGAGGAACACACTAATGACGATGAGATGCAGATACCAGATTGGGATGACAACTTAAATATTTGGTCATGGCAAGAAGAGGCTAGCTCTGAGGGTGAGGGGAGTGCAAACACAACGCTTGATAAGGAAGTTCTAGATCCCACCTACTGTCAACCCACAGTCAGGCACTCGAGGAGGTCAACAGAGGCGGTGGAGGAGGATGCAACTGATGACGAAGTTACCTTGCGCCTTCCTGGACAGAGGAGAAGTACTGGTAGCACGTCTACAACTGCATCCTCAGCCACCCCTCTGCCTCTGAGAACTAGTCGGGGTGGCTCAGCAGGTCGCATGTCCTCTAAGCCTTGCCTAGCCTGGTCCTTTTTTTAGCGCAGCGGACCATCCACCGCCTGCCCCTTCCAGTGCATCCGCGCGCTCTTCATCTTCTAGGACTGTGGGGACAGCTGTCACACCTGGTTTTCCACGCACAACTTCCACCACTGTAACCGCAACAGGCAGTTTGCTTGGTAGGTCGTCAGTTGGTTTGGAAGGGGAAACAAGAACGTGTGTACAGCTCTCTCAGACATTGATAGCACCAACGTTGGATGAAGGCAACATCATGTCTATGCCAGCACTTTCCTCACAAACCTGCATTTTTCCAGGGACACCCTACTCACCACCGTCTACACACAGCAGCCAGATCTCTGTCCCTCAAATGTGGACAAATAAAAGGCCTTTTCCTGCGACCCATGACAAAGCTAAGAGGTTGACTTTATCCCTCTGTATGCTCTTGGCTACCGAAATGCTGCCTTCCCGCCTGGTGGACACACAGGATTTTAGAGACCTTATGTCTCTCGCTGTGCCCCAGTACCAGATGCCCAGTCGCCACTACTTCTCAAAGAAAGGTGTGCCTGCGCTACACCAGCATGTCACACACAACATCACCGCTTCCTTAAGAAACTCTGTGTGTGAACGGGTGCATTTCACCACCGATACTTGGACCAGTAAGCATGGACAGGGACGTTACATGTCGCTGACTGGGCACTGGGTAACTATGGTGATAGATGGTGAAGGGTCTGCTGCACAAGTCTTGCCGTCCCCACGACTTGTCTGTCAATCCTCTGTCTGTCCAAGTTCCGCCACTGCTTCTGCCTCCTCAACCTCGTCTGGGTCCTCCACCTCCGCCCCAAGCCTGCCTTGTCAGGCCACCAGCGTTCTCACTGCGCAGAAGGAATAATGCACCCCTCATTACTATGCTGGCAGCAGAGCGCAACGGCATCAGGTGGTCTTTATCCTGAAATGTCTTGGAAATAAGAGTCACACAGCGTCTGAGTTGTGGGCAGCTCTGGAGACTGAATTTGGTAAATGGTTGTCTTCACTTAACCTGCAGCCTGGTAAGGCTGTGTGCGACAATGCTGCAAACCAGGGTGCGGCCCTTCGCATGGGCAAGGTGACACACGTGCCTTGTATCGCTCACGTGTTGAACCTTGTTGTCCAGCAATTTTTAACACACTATCCCAGCCTAGATGGCCTTCTGAACAGGGCACGAAAACTGTCTGCTCGCTTCCGCCGTTCAACCGCCGCGGCTGAGCAACTTGCATTGCTCCAGAAGTCTTTTGGCCTGCTGGTTCATCGCCTGAAATGCGATGTGCCGACACGCTGGAATTCGACTCTCCACATGTTACAGCGACTGTGGCAGCACCGCCGAGCACTGGTGCAATACGTCATGACATATAGCCTGGGCCAACGAGATGCAGAGGTGGGGCAGATCACTCTGATGGAGTGGTCTCAGATCAATGACCTATGCACCCTTCTGCACAGTTTCGACATGGCGACGAATATGTTTAGCGCTCACAATGCCATTATCAGCATGACAATTCCAATCATTTACATGCTGGAGCACACGCTAAACACTATTCGGAGTCATGGGGTGGGACAACAGGAAGGGGAGGAACTACAGGAGGATTCATATGCGCAAGATACAACAACATCACCAAGGTCCAGACGTTCATCATCACCAAGGCGGCAGGCATGGGACCATGGGGGACAGGGATCAACAAGGGCGCATGGTAGCAGGCGAAATGTTGAGGAAGGTGCAGGAGAACATGAAGAAATGGAGGACGAACTGTCCATGGACATGGAAGACTCAGCGGATGAGGGAGACCTTGGTCAAATTTAAGTTGAAAGAGGTTGGGGGGAGATGTCAGAGGAAGAAAGAACGGTTAGCACCTCTATGCCACAAACACAGCGTGGACTTGGTCCGCATGGCTGCGCAAGACACATGAGTGCCTTCTTGCTGCACTACCTCCAACATGACCCTCGTCATGTCAAAATTAGAAGTGATGATGACTACTGGCTTGCCACACTATTAGATCCCCGGTACAAGTCCAAATTTTGTGACATAATTCCAGCCATAGAAAGGGACGCACGTATGCAGGAGTATCAGCAGAAGCTGTTACTCGATCTTAGCTCGACTTTTCCACCAAACAACCGTGCAGGTGCAGGGAGTGAATCTCCCAGTTGTAACTTGACAAACATGGGACGGTCTCGTCATCTTCAACAGTCTACCCGTACCAGTAGCACCGTATCTGGTGCTGGTAACAGCAATTTTATTGAATCTTTTCAAAATTTTTTTAGACCCTCCTTTGCAAGGCCACCAGAGACAACAAGTCTGACACATAGTCAATGGCTGGAGAGGATGATACAGGAGTATCTCCAAATGAACATCGATGCCATTACTTTGCAAATGGAGTCTTGCTCATTTTGGGCTTCAAATCTTGAAAAATGGCCAGAGCTCTCCACTTACGCCTTGGAGATTTTGTCGTGTCCAGCTGCCAGCGTTGTCTCTGAACGTGTCTTCAGTGCTGCTGGGTGTGTGCTGACAGATAAGCGCACGCGTCTGTCCAGTGACAATGTGGACAGACTAACGTTCATCAAAATGAACAAGTCATGGATCCACAAGGAATTTACTACCCCGGTGTCATCCTGGGGAGAGTAAATGCTTGTGTATTTTGAATGTGCTTGATGCAAATCTAGCTGTGAAGTGTACAACTAGGGCACAAGTGCTGCCACTGATGGGGTGTCTGTGTGGCCCAATTTTTGGAAAAAAGGGAGACTCTTCTTGGAGTAACCCTTGCTTACATTGTTTTTAAAAATGATCCAAGATGCACAGAGCTGGGATCAGGAAAGACTTTGCTACCTACCCCGGTGTCATCCTGGGGACGGTTAAGTATGGCGTATTTTTGAATGTGCTTGATGCAAATCTAGCTGTGAAGTGTACAACTGGGGCACAAGTGCTGCCACTGAAGGGGTGGGTGTGTGTGGGGCCCAATTTTTGGAAAAAAGGGAGACTCCGCTTGGAGTCACCTTGCGGTGTTTTACATGATTTTAGAAGGGCATGCCATGCCTATATCTGTGTCTCCTTCTCTTTTTCCTTGTCCTGCTCTTTTGTTTTCGCATGAGTATATATCCTTGTCACTTTCCCATGTGTTTGTGTTGTGTTGTGAGTTGTTTGTCACCTTTTGGACACCTTTGAGGGTGTTTTCTAGGTGTTTTTATGTGTTTGTGATTGCCTGCCATTGTTTCCTATGCGGTTCGAGTGGTTCGTCGAACGTTCGCCGAACCGAACTCGAACGAGACCTCCGTTCGGCGAACCGAACTCGAGCCGAACCGCGACCGGTTCGCTCATCTCTACTCAGGACGTCCGTGGTGTCCTTGACATAGGAGGGTAGATTTTCAACTAAGGGTTTTAAATAAAAATCAATGAATCTAGAAATAGGTTCACACAACCCTCCTATGCCGGACACAATCGGACGACCCCGGGGGATTGAGGGCAATCATGATGATGTTAACATTTATGTGGATGCGGCGGGGGGCATTCAGACTGACGTTTTCCGCAAGGACACGTCGGTTAATGCCCTCCTACACGCATCCTCAGGTCATACTATGATGTTAACATTTATGTGGATGCGGTGGGGGGCATTCAGACTGACGTTTTCCGCAAAGACACGTCGGTCAATGCCCTCCTACACGCATCCTCAAGTCATACTATGTCAACCATACGCGCCATCCCGACCGGACAGTTCTTGAGGATGAAGCCGATCTGCTCTACTTCTTCCACCTTGAAACCCAGTCGTCCGATCTCCGATGCAGGTTTAGAGCGAGGGAGTATAGCAACAGATGCATTGAAAAAGGCTATCTACGTGCAAAGCATACCCCCAGGGAACATCTTCTCCAATATAAACATCGTCGGCCAACCATGGACAACCAGATCCGTTTTATTGGGACTTTTAATCACGAGTGGAACACGATGAGGGGAATCCTGGAGAGGCACTGGTCGGTACTTTTTACCGAGCCCATATTGGCTGCAGTGCTTCCCAGGAGACCTCTCATGATGGCTAGACGGGAAAAGAACCTGGGGGATCTTCTCATCAAGAGCCACTACATTCCTCCCAGACAGAACCCCTTTGGTTCTAGGGGCCCCCTTCGGGGCTGCTTTCCTCGTGGCCATTGTACCGCATGCGCTAATATCATCAGGGTGCTATCCTTCACTTCTTCTGACGGCAAAAAGGTTTATTCCACAATAACTACATCTCTTGCAATACCACACATGTGGTTTACTATGCTACATGCTCGTGCTCCCTGATCTATGTGGGGCTCACTTCACGTGAGCTCCGCGTTAGGGTCAGGGAGCACGTGAGAGATATTATTGCTGCCGCCTCAGTGGAAGATGTCACCCTTCTGAAAACCTTGCCCCGTCATTTTAGGGCTGCCCATAATTGCAGCCCTAAATCCTTGCAAGTTAGGGGCATCGACGTGATTCACGGGGGTGTTCGGGGGGGCAATCTACGCAGGATCCTCGCCCAGCGGGAGTCCAAGTGGATTGTCTCCCTGAACACTCTTGTGCCCTTCGGTTTAAACGAGGTGGTTAGCTATGCCCCTTTCTTGTAACTGCAATTTCACCCCCTGGCTTTTTCTCCCTTCTTGTTTGGGTTTTAATTCCTTAATATAGCCTCCTCCATTTATGGAATGACAATTCCCCTGGTCTTCTCCTCCTGTCTTCTCCCTGTGCTCTAGTCGGGTTTTTGTTGCGGAAATTTCCGCCCTGGATATACTCCTTCGGGGGTAATTTTGTGGGGCTTTTAAACTGTGTATGCCTATATGCACTTTTTAATTGTGTTAATTATTCATTGTCTTTCCTTATGTTTCCCAGGTTTTTTGTTTCAGTCTTTGGGATATGGACCATTCCTCTATTGATTCCTTGTGGAAATCGCAAAAAATGCTTTCTGCTGCCTTGTTATCATGCTACTTTTTTACATGTTCCTTTTTGAATTCTGCATGTCCACAATTATTACACGTTTGCATCTACCTTGTGGTTGTGCGCGTCCTCCGGCGCGCTGACTGCGGTCAGTGGGAGGGATCAAGCCAGTTTGTGCGCGCGCGTGGGTACCATGGCGACGCGTCCCGTGGTCCCACGCGTGCGCCGTACACAGCGTTGGCTCTTGATCCCTTCCACTTCCCATACTCCGGCGCATGCGCAGTTAACAACCACCATTAAGTATAATCACCTGGTTCAGTCCCAATAAAGTCTTGCATACCCGATACATCCACACCTCCTTTGATAAAGCCGACGCTGCAAAAGAGCTGTCAGGAGTTTGCCCCCTGCCCTCCGAACCAGCCACCAGGTATTATTACTCTGTTTTTGCCCTTATTTGCGGTTCCCACATGACCGCACGGTGCTCCAGGCTGTGACTCACTGCATGCTAAATTTTGTTATATGACTCATTTGTCTCAGTGCCTGTTGCAGCCCGGCGGCGTTACTTTAACCCCTTCTGCAGCTATAGTAACTCCTAGTGGGGAACTATATATATGCTTATTCCGTTTGGTGCAAAATCCTGGTGTATGTACCTCTACACCTCCTCCTGGCATTACCTCTCACCGAAATTTTTTATGGTCGGAACTTTTCTCTTATTTCTGTACCTTCTGGGCTGTGTGGTGCTTTGGGTCTGGACTCACCAGATTTATATTGATTTTGGGAATTGGTTCCCTCCTTGCCCTTGGCTCTGCACAGCCCACTATTTTCATTCGTACTGCGGCTTATTTGAGGCCTTGTTAGGATTTTATACATACCTGGATGCCCACTCGCTGGTGTCCATATTAGTTCTGATCTCATATAGGACACATTCCTATGGTTGTCTATTGTCTATTGGGTATTTACCCTGCCACCTCTCCAATAAATTTTTTTCATGGGTTAACCCCATTGTAATTGGTGGCATTGCAGTCCCTCATTTTTTCCTATTGTGGCTGGTTCTGATTGGCAAGAGATGCCCCCACACACACACTTTTTTACCTCCCCCTATTTATTCCTGCTGTATTGTCTGACCTTTTCCTATTGATGCACATTGTAATTATTTATATATGTGATTGTTATGAATAAATATGGAATTTTTCACAGACAGTTGCTGCCTCATCTCCCTTTTTTCTCTAGTCATTTATGTTCCTTGGAGTAGGCATGTTCTTATGAGACACCACTGAGTGGTCCCATAAGTTGGTATTCTATTATGGCCAAATTTTTGCTATTGAAATGTTGAGGAAGGTGCAGGAGAACATGAAGAAATGGAGGACAAACTGTCCATGGACATGGAAGACTCAGCGGATTAGGGAGACCTTGGTCAAATTTCAGTTGAAAGAGGTTGGGGGGAGATGTCAGAGGAAGAAAGAACGGTTAGCACCTCTATGCCACAAACACAGCGTGGACTTGGTCCGCATGGCTGCGCAAGACACATGAGTGCCTTCTTGCTGCACTACCTCCAACATGACCCTCGTTTTGTCGAAATTAGAAGTGATGATGACTACTGGCTTGCCACACTATTAGATCCCCGGTACAAGTCCAAATTTTGTGACATAATTCCAGCCATAGAAAGGGACGCACGTATGCAGGAGTATCAGCAGAAGCTGTTACTCGATCTTAGCTCGGCTTTTCCACCAAACAACCATGGTGCAGGGAGTGAATCTCCCAGTTGTAACTTGACAAACATGGGACGGTCTCGTCATCTTCAACAGTCTAACCGTACCAGCAGCACCGTATCTGGTGCTGGTAACAGCAATTTTATTGAATCTTTTCATAATTTTTTTAGACCATCCTTTGCAAGGCCACCAGAGACAACAAGTCTGATACATAGTCAACGGCTGGAGAGGGTGATACAGGAGTATCTCAAAATGAACATCGATGCCATGACTTTGCAAATGGAGCCTTGCTCATTTTGGGCTTCAAATCTTGAAAAATGGCCAGAGCTCTCCACTTACGCCTTGGAGATTTTGTCGTGTCCAGCTGCCAGCGTTGTCTCTGAACGTGTCTTCACTGCTGCTGGGTGTGTGCTGACAGATAAGCGCACGCGTCTGTCCAGTGACAATGTGGACAGACTAACGTTCATCAAAATGAACAAGTCATGGATCCACAAGGAATTTACTACCCCGGTGTCATCCTGGGGAGAGTAAATGCTTGTGTATTTTGAATGCAAGGCTCCATTTGCAAAGTCATGGCATCGATGTTCATTTGGAGATACTCCTGTATCATCCTCTCCAGCCGTTGACTATGTGTCAGACTTGTTGTCTCTGGTGGCCTTGCAAAGGAGGGTCTAAAAAAATTATGAAAAGATTCAATAAAATTGCTGTTACCAGCACCAGATACGGTGCTACTGGTACGGGTAGACTGTTGAAGATGACGAGACCGTCCCGTGTTTGTCAAGTTACAACTGGGAGATTCACTCCCTGCACCTGCACGGTTGTTTGGTGGAAAAGCCGAGCTAAGATTGAGTAACAGCTTCTGCTGGTACTCCCGCATACGTGCGTCCCTTTCTATGGCTGGAATTATGTCACAAAATTTGGACTTGTACCGGGGATCTAATAGTGCGGCAAGCCAGTAGTCATCATCACTTCTAATTTTGACAAAACGAGGGTCATGTTGGAGGTAGTGCAGCAAGAAGGCACTCATGTGTCTTGCGCAGCCATGCGGACCAAGTCCACTCTGTGTTTGTGGCATAGAGGTGCTAACCGTTCTTTCTTCCTCTGACATCTCCCCCCAACCTTTTTCAACTGAAATTTGACCAAGGTCTCCCTCATCCGCTGAGTCTTCCATGTCCATGGACAGTTCGTCCTCCATTTTTTCATGTTCTCCTGCACCTTCCTCAACATTTCGCCTGCTACCATGCGCCCTTGTTGATCCCTGTTCCCCATGGTCCCATGCCTGCCGCGTTGGTGATGATGAACGTTTGGACCTTGGTGATGTTGTTGTATCTTGCGCATATGAATCCTCCTGTAGTTCCTCCCCTTCCTGTTGTTCCACCCCCTGACTCCGAAAAGTGTTTAGCGTGTGCTCCTGCATGTAAATGACTGGAATTGTCATGCTGATAATGGCATTGTCAGCTCTAAACATATTCGTCGCCATGTCGAAACTGTGCAGAAGGGTGCATAGGTCCTTGATCTGAGACCACTCCATCAGAGTGATCTGCCCCACCTCTGCATCTCGTTGGCCCAGGCTATACGTCATGACATATTGCACCAGGGCTCGGCGGTGCTGCCACAGTCGCTGTAACATGTGGAGAGTCGAATTCCAGCGTGTCGCCACATCGCATTTCAGGCGATGAACCGGCAGGCCGAAAGACGTCTGGAGCGATGCAAGTCGCTCAGCAGCGGTGGTTGAACGGCAAAAGTGAGCAGACAGTTTTCGTGCCCTGTTCAGAAGGCCATCTAGGCCGGGATAGTGTGTTAAAAATTGCTGGACAACAAGGTTCAACACGTGAGCCATACAAGGCACGTGTGTCACCTTGCCCAGGTGAAGGGCCGCACCCAGGTTTGCAGCATTGTCGCACACGGCCTTACCAGGCTGCAGATTGAGTGGAAACAACCATTTATTAAACTCAGTTTCCAGAGCTGCCCACAACTCTTCCGCTGTGTGACTCCTATTCCCAAGACATGTCAAGCTAAAGTCCGCCTGATGCCGTTGCGCTCTGCTACCAGCATAGTAATAAGGGGTGCGTGATTCCTTCTGCGCAGTGAGAACGCTGGTGGCCTGACCAGGCAGGCATGGGGCGGAGGTGGAGGACCCAGATGAGGTTGAGGAGTCAGAAGCAGTGGCGGAACTTGGACAGACAGAGGATTGACACACAAGTCGTGGGGACGGCAAGACTTGTGCAGCAGACCCTTCACCATCTATCACCATAGTTACCCAGTGCCCAGTCAGCGACATGTAACGTCCCTGTCCATGATTACTGGTCCAAGTATCGGTGGTGAAATGCACCCGTTCACACACAGTGTTTCTCAAGGAAGCGGTGACGTTGTGTGCGACATGCTGGTGTAGCGCGGGCACACCTTTCTTAGAGAAGTAGTGGCGACTGGGCATCTGGTACTGGAGCACAGCGACAGACATAAGGTCTCTAAAATCCTGTGTGTCCACCAGGCGGAAAGGCAGCATTTCGGTAGCCAAGAGCTTACAGAGGGATAAAGTCAACCTCTTAGCTTTGTCATGGGTCGCAGGAAATGGCCTTTTATTTGTCCACATCTGAGGGACAGAGATCTGGCTACTGTGTGTAGAGGGTGTTGAGTCGGGTGTCCCTGGAAAAATGCAGGTTTGTGAGGAAAGTGCAGGCGTAGACATGATGTTGCCTTCATCCGACGTTGGTGCTATCGATGTCTGAGAGAGCTGTACACACGCACTTGTTTCCCCTTCCAAACCAACTGACTACCTACCAAGCAAACTGCCTGTTGCGATTACAGTGGTGGAAGTTGTGCGTGGAAAACAAGGTGTGACAGCTGTCCCCACAGTCCTAGAAGATGAAGAGCGCGCGGATGCACTGGAAGGGGCAGGCGGTGGATGGTTCGCTCCGCTAGGCCGCATTGCAGCACGGTGAGCTTCCCACTGGGACATATGATATTTATTCATGTGACGATTCATGGAAGAAGTTGTCAAACTGCTGAGGTTTTGCCCTCTACCAACAGAATCACGACAAATTTTACAGATCACATAATTTGGGCGATCTTTTGCTATGTCAAAAAAGGACCAGGCTAGGCAAGGCTTAGAGGGCATGCAACCTGCTGATCCACCCAGACTAGTGCTCAGAGGTGCAGTGGTGGCTGAGGATGCAGTTGTAGACGTGCTACCAGTACTCCGACTCTGTCCGGGAAGGCCCAAGGTAACTTCGTCGTCAGTTGCATCCTCCTCCACCGTCTCTGTTGACCTCCTCGAGGGCCTGACTGTGGGTTGACAGTAGGTGGAATCTAGAACTTCCTCATTAATTGTTGTGTTTGCACTCCCCTCACCCTCAGATCGAGCCTCTTCTTGCCATGACCAAATATTTAAGTTGTCATCCCAATCTGGTATCTGTGTCTCATCGTCATCAGTATGTACCTCATTTTCTATTACAACAGGTGTTTCAGTTTGTGAATAAGGGTCAACATTATGCTCAGAAACTTGGTCATCACGGCCTGAGTCTGAGTCACAAAGGTTCTGGGCATCACTGCAGACCATTTCCTGGTCTGTACTCACTGTAGCTTGGGAGCAGACCTCTGATTCCCAGGCTATAGTGTGACTGAACAGCTCTGCAGACTCAGCCATCTCAGTTCCACCATACTGTGCAGGGCGGATGGAGACTTCAAAGCTGGGAGAAAGCAAGTGTGATTGGGATGACAACTCAGAGGACTGGTGTTTTTTGGATGCGGTAGTTGAGGTGGAGGAGAGGGCACTTGTTGGACCACTTGAGATCCATTCAACCATTTTCTTTTTTTGGCCATCATCTACCTTTGTTCCAGTTGTTCGTGTCCGTAAAAAAGAGAGCACATCGGATTGTCCACGGTAAGTAGTAGACATCTTACTTTTGCTGGAAGATGGTCTATCTTCAGCAGATGTTAATGGAGCTTTGCCACCTTCCCCACGGACAAACCCTTTTTTTCCTTTTCCAACACGCCTCTTCCCCTTTCCACCAGCATCTGTCATTTTGCCACTCATTTTGATTGCAACAAGATTGTGCACTTAAAATGTGGTAGTAAAAATTGAGAGGTGGTGTAGATTGCAGCGGTGGTCTATCTTTATTAACAGCAGAATAAACAACAATAACTATCCCTGACAATGCAACTATGGCCCTTAAACTGGCAGAATAGTTTGCTAGTATAATGGCTTGGTAACAATGAGTTTGAGTGTGCAATGCAGAGGTGCTGCACATAGGTTTGCACCAGTGGGACACTAATGGAAGTCCAACAGCCACTTTTAGGATGCCACTAAGTTTCCTCAGTGTTTGCTAGTATAATGGCTTAGTAGCAATGAGTTTGAGTGTGCAAAGGGCAGGAGGGTACAGTGGCAGGGTTATGGGTCTGGGTAGAGGAAAGGAAGCCTCCCTTTCTATCCCTCCTAATGGGGAAATGCAGCGAGGAAATCCCTGACCTTAACTACACAGATGCTGTCATCTTGTGTAGCTGTTAAAATCTGTTTTCACGGACCTGACTGTCACCTATGGCTCTGACCCTGCCGGTATTAGCCCTTACAAGGACTAATATAAACTTTTATCCTTATTCTGTATAGCGCTGTGTATAGAGATGTACACAGCAGTATCAGAGACAGGAGCTACGCCAGCGGTGACTGACACGAAGACGCAGAAGGCAGATAATGGCGTGCTGCAGGAAAATGTCCGTTTTTATAATGCATGGACATGTGACATGGACATCCTATCACACATGCCGTTGCTTCTCTGGCTAAAAGTCCACTTAGCTGTGTGTGTGTCTGGGATTGGCTGACATGCTTGCCCTCCCCACTACACGCGCGCGCTTAGGGAAGGAAGACAAGGAAAAAAAAAATGGCCATTATCCAAACAGCAGTGATCTGAATGCGCTGTTCCCGCACACTATACGCTGAAATTTCATAATAGTGTGAGTCACAGAGTGACTCACACTATTACAGCGGAAAGCCAGCTAGTAATTAGCTTGTCTTTTTGCTGCTAGAACCGTTCTCGAACGTATCTAGAACTATCGAGCTATAGCAAAAAGCTCGAGTTCTAGTTTGATCTAGAACAGCCCCCAAAATCACTCGAGCCGCGAACTGGAGAACCTCGAACCACGAACCGCGCTCAACTCTACTCGTAACACTGTTTTGTTTTCGCATGAGAATTTCTTCTTGTTACTTTCCCATGTGTTTGTGTTGTGTTGTGAGTTGTTTGTCACCTTTTGGACACCTTTGAGGGTGTTTTCTAGGTGTTTTTATGTGTTTATGATTGCCTCCCATTGTTTTCTATGGGTTCGAGTGGTTCACCGAACCGGTTCGCCGAACTGAACTCGAGCTAGACCTCCGTTCGGCAAACCAAGCTCGAGCCGAACCGCGACCGGTTCGCTCATCTCTACTAAAGACCAGTACAGATGAGATAGAGGACAGTGTGGACTGGTGCAGGCAGGAGAATTATTATGATTATTTATTATTTTTGTGCCGTTTATTCCATGGCTCCTTATATGTAAAAAAAGGGAGGGCAGACAAGTTCAATAATCATGAACAATACAAGGCACAGATTAATACATTAAGAGAGAGGACCCTGCCCGCGAGGGCTCACAATATATCAGGGATGGGTGAGGATACAGTAGGTGAGGACAGAGCTGGTTGTGCAGCGCTATAGTGGACTGAGGGTTACTGCAGGTGTTAGGCTTGTAGTAATAGGTGGGTCTTCAGGTTCCTTTTGAAGGTTTCCACGGTAGGCGAGAGTCTGATATGCTGTGGTAGAGAATTCCAAAGTATGGGGGAGGCACGGGAGAAATCTTGTATGCGATTGTGGGAAAAAGATAAATCTTATATGCAATTGTGGGAAAAAGAGATGATCAGGAGATCTTGTGAGGATCAGAGTTTGCGTGCAGGTAGGTACCAAGAGACTAGGTCACAGATATAAGGAGGAGACAGGTTGTGGATGGCTTTATATCTCATGATTAGTGTTTTGAACTGGAGTCTTTGGGCAATGGGAAGCCAGTGAAGAGACTGGCAGAGAGGAGAGGCTGGGGAATAGAGAGGAGACAGGTAGATTAGTCGGCCAGCAGAGTGTAGGATAGATTGAAGGTCGGTGCGAGACTGTTAGAAGGGAGTCCAGGGAGGAGGTTGCAGTAGTTGAGGCTGGAAATAGTAAGGGCATGTACTAGTGTTTTTGCAGATTCTTTGTCAAGGAATATACGGATCCGGGAATTTTTTTGGATTTGGATTCAGCAGAAGGTGGAAAGGGCTTGGATGTGTGGCTTGAAGGAGACAGCAGAGTCAAGGGTTATCTCCAGCCAGCGAGCATGCAGGACTGGGGAGAGTGAGCAGCCATTGACTTTGATGGATAGGTCAGGTGGATTTGGTAGAGTGAAATGGGGGAAAGATGATGAGTTATGTTAGGCGTTGGGATGTTTCCCATCCCGAGGCTGAGCAAAATGTTAGGTGTCAGGATGTTTTTCATCCTGGGGCTGAGTCTGAGGCATCTGTGCATCCAGCAATCTCCCATTTGGGTTGAGCCATTGGGATGGCTGCTCAGCTTTGCCATCAATCCTGGCACCTGGCTGGGACACGCAATGTGCAGGCAGTTGCTGGAGGTTCTGCTCCTAGCTCCAATACAAGCCCTGCTACGCATGCGCAGATGATGAAGGCTTTATCTTCTAGTTATAAGTTGGGAAACTGCCCCAGTGCATATGTCAGTGACGCGGCCACCCGCTATTGGTGGTCCAGTGAGTGTCAGCAGACCAGATGATCTTGTGCCCCCTGACGTCATCGGTGATGCGGCTGCGAGTGTTTGGGAGGTGGCTTAAAGTTTAAAAGGCATGGCCAGTGGCTACACACATGGCGGCACGCTCTGATCATTTCTCTGTGAGAGGTGCATCTGTAGCACTGTGTGTCTATCTTCCACCATCTTAGTGTCTGTTGTCCTGTGCCCAGCCTGGGTACATACCGCTGGTGTTAGGTCTTAGGAGAGGAGGTCCCACTGCGTTTGTCTGTGTGGGTGACCGGCAGGCAGTAAGCTGACGGTACTTAGGGGCATGACAGACAGGTCGGTGCGGTGCCAGCAGTAGGCTGGTACTGTTAGTGGACTGCCTAGGTAGACACAGCGGAGGGCTAGTGGTTCACCAACCGCAAACTGATTCAGTGAGAGGGTTACTCCACAGTAGGAACCAGTTGTCTAGGCAGGCTACCTGTGCAGACACACAGATTGGGCAGTTGTCACACCTCCTCTTCATTTGGTTAGCGTTCCTATCAACAAAGGTTACGGCGACTTAGTATTATTTTGCATATTCTCTGTGACGTAACAGGGAATATTGCTGTTCTGCTACACTCATAGTGTGTGGAGTAACACACGTCTGAGTGAACACCTTTGCCATTATTTTAGTTCTGCTTTGCCCAGTGGGTATCTTAACAGCAGCTTATAGCTGCATCGCGGACCACGGGTCTCGGTTGCAAGCATTATTATTTAAGTTATTATGCAACCGGCCCCATAACAGTATCAGAGCGCCAGGGTCTTGCGAAGAATGGCAGACAACCAGCAGCTGCAGCGATATATTCAACAGCTCAAATCTAGGTTACGGACTCTGGAGCAGACTAGCCCTCCTACTGGTCTCACTACTGTGGCGGCTCAGGCTGGTTCTCAGGCTGTGGGATTAGTTTCTGCTGCTGCTGCTAATGCTTCTGCAGTAAGTACTCGTCTCGTTTTCTGGGGATAGCAAGACATGCCGTAGTTTCATAAACCAAAGTGCAATCCATTTGGAGTTGGTGGGTGCTCGGAGATGGCTAATTTGGGGTTCATCCTTTCCCTACTGTCTCAGAGCCTTAGGGGTACTTTGCACGTTGCAACATCGCTATCCGATGATAGCGATGTCGAGCACGATAGTACCCGCCCCCGTTGCACATGCGATATCTTGTGATAGCTGCCGTAGCGAACATTATCGCTACGGCAGCTTTACACGCACTTACCTGCCCTGCGACGTCGCTCTGGCCGGCGACCCGCCTCCTTCCTGAGGGGGCGGGTCATACAGCGTCACAGCGACGTCACCTGGCAGGCGGCCAATAGAAGCGGAGGGGCGGAGATGAGTGGGACGTAAACATCCTGCCCACCTCCTTCCTTCCGCATAGCTGTTGGACGCAGGTAAGGAGCTATTCCTCGCTCCTGCGGCTTCATACACAGCGATGTGTGCTGCCGCAGGAACGAGGAGCAAAATTGTACCTGTCGCTGCTGCGAAATTATGGAAATGACCGACACTACACAGATCACCGATTTACGACGCTTTTGCGATCGTTTATCGGTGCATCTAGGCTTCACACGTTGCGACGTCGTTACTGGCGCCGTATGTGCGTCACTTTCGATTTGACCCCGACGATATCGCAGTAGTGATGTCGCAACGTGCAAAGTACCCCTTAGAGTGGGCTACGCCTGTTAAGGGGCTGACTGTTTGCAAATAATATCATAATAGAATTTGCAAACGTAGCCAGGGTTCCATGGTGCAGCTAGATCTGCTGCTGCTAAATAACCCAAAGGGCAAGACAGACATTAGAAAATAAAAATAAAATTAAAGCTGCACTATTACTGTGACGCCCCTGGACTATCAGGTCGCCACATGGTACTGCACAAACTGCCCTCCCGTGCAGTATTCCAAGACCCTGATGGTTCTGGGTCCCTATCTAATGGTGTTGCCTCCAACAGCAAATCAAATCCTAGATACACACTGCACCACACCCACCAGGTACTTCAGTGGACGGCTTGAGCGGAATAGAGTCGCCCACCTGGGGGATCAGTGAGGGGAGGTGAGTAGTGTAGTCTGTAGTCAGTCAATGAGGAACCCTCAAGCTGTGAGGAGCTCAGAGGAGGTTGGGAGTGGTGGCTCCCAAGTGAAGCAGTCTAGGTTGGAGACGGTGGTTTGGACATAGAGGAGTCGGACTCCCGGTCGCAGGGGATTGCAGATAGGTGCCTGAACCTGTCGAGGAGGACGGTCAGCAGCCTGGCACCCTCACCAGTCCGGTACCAAAGGCACGACGAGGTACATGGACCCTAGGTCAGCGAGAAGCTTCAGGCAACCAAATAATTTACCTGAGGAATACGGAGCCTTTATGATCAGGGCACTAGCGCAACGAGGGGGATAGGGCCTTCCAATCAAACGGTCCAGAAAATCCCAAGCGTGAGCCCTGAGAGCAGGCTCCCACACTTAGCCACAGTGGGGAGCGGGACCCAGCAAGTTTCAGACTACTGGGCCACCACGTTGAAGTTAAACTTAGTGCCAGGAGGCAGGTCACGGATAACCAGGCAACACTATTGGGGACGGGACCCGGACGAGCTCCTCTCAAGAGGCAGCGATACCCCAAGATTTGGTTTACCCAGTTGTCAGCATCTGCTTTATGACTGAGTGAGTACCTGAGTGACCCCTGCATCCCACGGCATCCCAGCGAGTCCCGAGGCCTCCCCGCTACCCGTGGAGGGCAACGACACCTTGCTGCCCCACTCCATCACTCCGGGTAATCCCATTGGCAGCGGTGGTATCCCTTCCTTACCGTACACCACGGGTGGCGTCACAAACTATATCTTACCTGTAAATAGCCCCTTTCTTCATTCGAGTGTGGCCCCTAGCCCCCGGATCCGGATACCCTCTAGCCACAAATAATCACCCCCGGATCCGAGCGGTTCGGACCGCTGCAGAAGCGGCACATTGCTACCTGTGATACACAGGAGTGTAGAAAAATATGGCAATAACCCCTGTTAACGTCACAGGGATTATGCTAATTAAACTAAGTTGCCGTTACCTCTGTTAGCTGACACAGAGGCGACGCAATAGAAAATGTACAACCCAGGAGAGACAGGGGCAAAGCAGTCATGGGTCACACAAGGGACCACAGGGTCAATAATCAGTACAACATCTTTTGCAAAAATATAACAAATATTTATTTAAATACAATGCATAGCAAAAGAAGTGACAGTACAAAGGCATCATCAGAAAGAGTTAATAAAGAACACTGATCAGGCTAAAGTTGTGTCACTGGTGTAAAACACGGGTCCACGTACCATATAGGGAGTAAAGGTACGATAATGTCAAATGATGACTCCTCTAAGCAACTATGCAGGGACTGCAGATTTGCCCTTCATAGAATAACAAAGCATATACAGGGTTAGGGGGCATTACAGTATGTGTCCAAAGTAACGGGCACTCATTCAGTTAATAGTTCCCAGTACTCAGAGGAGCCAAATCCTAGACCATATTATAGACAGCCAGATAAGGAGTAGAGTTGAGCGCGGTTCGCGGTTCGAGGTTCTCCAGTTCTAGGCTCGAGTGATTTTGGGGCCTGTTCTAGATCGAACTAGAACTCAAGCTTTTTGCAAAAGCTCGATAGTTCTAGAAATGTTCGAGAACGGTTCTAGCAGCAAAAAAACAGCTAATTCCTAGCTGGCTTTCTGCTGTAATAGTGTAAGGGCGGCTTTGCACGTTGCGACATTGCACGTGCGATGCCGGTGGGGTCAAATCGAAAGTGACGCACATCCGGCGTCGCAGTCGATATCGCAACGTGCAAATCCTTTATGATACGATGAACGAGCGCAAAAGCGTCGTTATCGTATCATCGCTGCAGCCTCCGACATTTCCATAATGCCGGTGCAGCGACAGGTGCGATGTTGTTCCTCGCTCCTGCGGCAGCACACATCGCTGTGTATGAAGCCGCAGGAGCGAGGAACTTCAACTTACCTGCCGCCGGCTGCAATGAGAAGGAAGGAGGTGGGCGGGATGTTTACATCCTGCTCATCTCCGCCCCTCCGCTTCAATTGGCCGCCTGCCGTGTGACGTCACTGTGATGCCGCACGACCCGCCCCCTAAGGAAGGAGGCGGGTCGCCGGCCAGAGGGACGTCGCACGGCAGGTATGTGCGTGTAAAGCTGCCGTAGCGATAATAATCGCTATGGCAGCTTTCACTATATATCGAACGTGCGACGGGGGCGGGACTATCGCTGCAGCATCGGTAACACATTGTTACTGATGTCGCAGCGTGCAAAGCCTGCCTAAGTCACTCTGTGACTCACACTATTATGAAATTTCAGTGTTTCATTTTTTTTTTTTTTCCTTGTCTAACTTCCCTAAGCGCGCGCGTGTAGTGGGGAGGGCGATTATGGCAGCCAATCCCAGACACACACACAGCTAAGTGGACTTTTAGCCAGAGAAGCAACGGCATGTGTGATAGGATGTCCATGTCACATGTCCCTGCATTATAAAAACGGAAATTTTCCTCCAGCACGCCATTATCTGCCTTCTGCGTCCTTGGTGTCAGACATCACTGGCGCAGCTCCGTCCTGAGTCCTATCGCCGATACTGCTGTATGCGCTCCATACACAGCGCTGGACAGCTTAGGGAGAGCACTTTCTATCAGTCCTTTTAAGGGCTCGTACCGGCAGGGTCAGAGCCATAGGTGACAGGTCCTGAAAACAGAGACAGCGTCTGTGTAGCTAAGGTCAGGAATTTCCTCGCTGCATTTCCCCATTAGGAGAGAACAGAAAGGCAGGCTTCCATTCCTCTACCCAGAGCCCCACAATCCTGGCACTGTACCCTCCTGTCCTCTGCACACTCCAACTCATTATAACTAAGCCATTATACTAGCAAACACTGAGTGTACCTAGTGGCATCCTAAACGTGGCTATTGGACTTTTGTATAGTCCCAGTAGTGCACAGATATTTGCAGCACCTCTGCCTGCATTGCACACTCAAACTCATTGTGACTTACTAAGACGTTATAATACCAAAAATTGAGTAAACTTAGTGGCATCATAGAACTGGCTGTTGTATTCCATTAGTGCCCCACTGGTGGCAAGCTATTTCTAGCACCTGTGCAGGACACCCTCCTGCTCTGTTTTTAATAAGCTATAATGATTGGAAAAAATTCTGCCATTTAGTGGCATACAAAAAGTGGCTGTTGGACTCCTTTATTGTGCCACTTGTGCCAAGCAATCTCAAGCACCTCTGCATTCTACCCTCATGCACATTTAGCTATGCTAATTTTATAGAAAACTCAGGGAATTCCTTGCTGCATTTGATCATTAGGAGGGATAGAAAGTGAGGCTTCTTTTACTGTCCTGGTACCCACAGAACACGGCCACTGTACCCATCTGTCCACTTTTGCCACGCTATTTAATTTGCCCAAAGAGCTGACTCTTTTTCTGCCATCCTAAAATTGTCTGGAATACTAAGTTAGTGTTCCTTTGCTGCCAAGCAAGGTACAACACATGTGCATTCTACACTCCTTTCCATTTCTGGAATGCAATTATTAACTGCAGGTAGTCCAGCCAATCTGTGACGAAGGTGCAGGCGTGAATATAATGTAGCCTGCATCCAATGATGGTTCTCTCGATGTCTGACAGCTCAACAATACCTTCTGTTACCACTTCCAAAACAAGTGATGACCTGCCAATCACACTCCCTGTTGCGGGTAAAGGAGTGGAAGTTCAGTGTGAAAAACCATGTGTGACTGCTGTCCCCACAGTCACAGAGGATGAAGAGCACGCAGATGCACTTGATGGGGCAGGCGGTGGTTGCACAGGCACGCTAGGCCGCATTGTAGCACAGTGAAATTCACATTGCGACTTATGCTTCATTTTAAGTTGTGTACAGGGTGGGCTCCCCAGTATGCAGCAAAACAAGGCAACAGGAAAAGGACTCTAGGCAGTTGGGTTGATAAATGATTGTTTAACTTTACCAAAACAAACAATAAGAACCATGCATACAATTTAAATAATTGAACAATCTATTCTATTGCCTACTACCTGCTAATCCCTCTGCGTAGCAGTAATTGTGTGTTTGTGCGTGTGTGTGTGTGATTGTGTGCGCGAACACGACTTACCAGTGGTGCATCACAAGAGCTTCCAAGTTATCTACCTAAACATACTCAAAACACATTACCCCCCCTGAATACCCTTGTTAGCTGAAGCCTCGCAGATAATGCAGATGATAACAGTGTGAATGCAAACCACACAGCTCTGCAACACAGTCATGGAAATCTTGAAAAGCAACAGTCAATGCAAACATGTGTTGCTGTCCCTCTATGATTTAAACTGTACGTGACAATTTGACAGTGCAGAGGCAGCAAGTCTTATTGTCTATATAGTTGGCCTACCCAGAACAGATATGTGTTTTGCTAATAAAACAAAGTGTTGCGTGCCCGCATTATTGTCTGGGCACAGCCTACCGTACCCGGGTACTGTGATGTCCAGTTTCCAGAAATACAGACTTTATGCTCCTCTCACAGTAAACAGTATAGACAGCACTGTAAGAATGTTGGTCTGTGGCACAGGATGTTGCTCACTGGCATTACGGGGCTCATCATCAAAGTACAACATGACTCCCCTCACAATTCAACGAAGTGTTTCCGCGGTGGCTCCTTGCTGTAACACACACCTTTAGCTTTTCCTTCTGTTCATAGACAGCATCTCCAAGTCCACATCCGAAGAGCAATTTGATATTGCTATAGTGACCAAACCAAGGCAGATCCAGAAAAACAGCAGCCCCTTGTGTGTAGTCTGCAACAATGCATGCAATGGCAAATAAGCATGTTGCATTGACAGTGGCTAAAGCTGAGCAATACACCTTCACGCTATCAATTCATATCCATGTGACACTTCAAGGAGGAACTACTCAAAGGTGTGAGTTTTTGCCTTCTACTTACAGATTGTTGACAAATCTTACAGATTCCATGACTTGGGTGATCCTTTGCGATGTCCAAAAATTCACAGGCTAGGCAAGGCTTACAGCCCATGCGACCTGCATAGCCAACACGACTTCTGCTCAGAGTCAAAGTTGTGGTCCAGGATTCAGTTGTTGACTTGCTTCCAGTACTTTGTCTCTGGCCAGGAAGACGCAACGTAACCTCGTCGTCAGTAGCATCCTCCTCCACCTCCTCTGCTGACCTCATCGACTGGCTGACTTTGGTTTGACAGTAAGTGTGGTCTCCAACCTCATCAATAACCCTGTGTGTTTTCATTCCCCTCGTCCTCCAAGAAAACCTCTTCCTGCCCTGACCGAATAGTAAAGTTGTCATTCCAATCAGGTATCTGTGTTCCTCATCATGTTCCCCATTGTCTCCACCAGGAGGATTGACTTTTTGGAAATGAGGGTGTAGATTAGGCTCAGCACCTTCTTCATCGGGGCCTGGATCCCACTCACAAAGCTTCTGGCCATCTGCGCAGATCATTTCCCCTGTCTCATGGAACTCGCTACCTCAACATGTCAGATTATCTGCTACACCCGCAAGCTTCAAACTGAATCTGAAAACTCATCTGTTCAGAAATGACTATAACCTTCAATGACACCACCACCATACGTACATGACGCTCAACCTACACCACTCCTACTGTCTCGTCCCAAAAATCCTTTAGAATGTAATCCCGCAAGGGCAGGTCCCTCTTCCCTCTGTACCAGTCTGTCTATAGTTACTTGTATATGTATTCTGTATGCAACCCCCTTCTCATGTACAGCACCATGGAAACAATGGTGCTCTATAAAATCAATAATAATAAAAATAATAATAACTTCCTTGTCTGTTCTCATTGCAGCTTTGGAGCAGACCTCTGATTCCCAGGTTATAGTGCGACTGAACAGCTATGCAAACTCAACCATCTCTGTTACCCCAATACTCAGCAGGGCTGGTGGAAACTTGACAGCTGTTAGGAAGCAAGTGCGACTGGATTGACACCACAGAGGAATGGAGTATTTGGGATCTTGGAATTGGGGTGGAGGAGAGGCCACTTTATGGAGCACTTCAGATCCATTGAAGCAGCTGCTGTTTTGGCCTCAACTACATTTGTTAGCGATGGTTGTGTCCGTGAAAAATAGGATCATATCAGATTATCCAAGGGAAGAAGTACACCTGTTCTTTTGGATGGTATTTGTTGTTACAAAACCTGTAACCTGAAGCCTGCTGTGGTTTCATTTGCGCCCAGGCGTCAGCTGCCATTTAGGGCTGGGCCTTGGGTTGTCCAGCTGGCTGCTTTCTCCTCCACATCTAAGTGTGGAGAGGCAGCTAGTGCGCATGCGTGTGCCGATTTACCCCAGCCGCAGCCTAACTACAGTGTTTCGCCTAGTGAGTATGCTCAGCCTGACTGTGCCATTGCTGAGGCTAAGTCTTCATTTCGGGATACAGCGCATGCTCCCACACTTAGTGCAAAAAGCGTCTTTGCACAGGTACTTGCACTCCGTGCCGGGTCTACGTCCTGTGTTGTGCCTAGACACCATAAAGCTGATAGTCTTTTTTCAGACACTGTATTTCATGCTACTGAGCATGCTCAGGCACTTACTGCATCAGAGACTATGTCCGGTAATGAACTCTTTGGCCCTGCCCCTGATGTGGGGGTCCCATATAGACCACAGGGCATCAGGTGTCCTGACAATGTGGCCAGGCCACTCCCAAATGGCTTGCAGAGGCCCGCCCGTATGACTTGTCACCGCATTATTGATGGTCAGACGATGACTGGTGAGGTGTTTGGATCATGGCAGCCATGAGGTCATCATTGAAGTTGCGGTTCCAAATAGTTATGCCACTCATGACGTGTCACTCTGCTTTGGTCTCCAGGAGGTGCATTGTGGTTCACCCTGGTTTGGGGCGGACCCAGGTTATAAAAGGGGCTGGAGCCAACAAGGAGGTGCGCAGTCTTCTATTATGCTACGAAAGAGCACACCTCCATGTGTTGAACCCATTGCGGCTTTAGGCCAGAGGTAGGCAGGGATAGGGTGTCGATGAAGGCCACCACCACAGTTGGTAATGCAGAGCGGTTAAGACCAGCTCCTGTCCTACCAGTCCTGCTTGTGCAGCCCAGTGGCATTAACAGGCCTGCTGCTGCTGATGCACCTGCTGTCCACAAGTGTGGCCCCTACGCACACGGTCAGCGTACTCAATGGCCCCTGTGTTGTTAACAGTGAGTTCCTGGGCTGGGTGGGCATGTGGACCCTGTGACGCTAACAGGGCTCCCAGTCTCCAGATCCAAATGGCGTCTAACTCGGTTCAGGCTACTATTAGTTTCATAGCCACACAGCTCTGTATCCTCCACCAAACCTTCCAGTTGCCAACCTCTCCTTTTTCATCTGGGAGCAAGGTGGACACTGACTGCTGATGGGGATATATACCTTTCTCTTTCTTTTCTTAATAATTTTCGGTATATAGCGGTAACATAGTATATACCACCTTATCCAAATCTGCCAGTCCCACTGTAACAGATGGTGTTTATTCAGCAAATGTTACTGTTGCTTAACCACCAAATCCACGGACAAAAACTTTTTTCCCCTTTCCAACACACCTGTTCCCCTTTCCACCAGCATCTGTCCTTTTTCAACTCATTTTGGTATATGACCAAAAGTGCAACTCTGCAGGGACACCGTACTCAACGCCATCTCAGCACAGCAGCCAGCCCTCGGTCCCTCAGATGTGGACAAGTAAAAGACCATTTCCTCCTATCCATGACAAAGCGTTGAGATTCACTCTGTGCAGCACTGGTGTTTAGTGGAAAAGCAGATCTAAGATTACGTACCACCTTCTGCAGATACTCCTGTATACGTGCGTCCATTTCTATGGTAGGAATTATTTTGCCAAATTTTGTCTTGTACCGGGGATCTAACAGTGTGGCAACCCAGTAGTCAGGATTACTTTGAATTCGTACAATCCGAGGGTCATGCTGTAGGTAGTGCAGCAAGAAAGCGCTCATGTGTCTTGTGCATCCAGGAGGACCAAGTCCTTGGTATGTTGGTGGCAGAGAGGTGAGAATCGTGCCTCCTTCCTCTGCCCTCTCCCCACAACCTCGCACAACCGAAATGTGAGCAAGCTCTCACTCATCTGCTGAGTCTTCCATGCCCATCGCCAGTTCGTCCTCCATTTCTTCATGGGCTCCTGCACCTTCCTCAACACTTTTTGCTGATACTATGCGCCCTTGTTAATTCCTCTCCCTCACCATGACTGCAGCCTAGGTGCCGCTGACCAGCTGGACCTCGTAGATCTTGTTATCACTTCCGCATATGACTCCTCCTGTACTTCCTCCCCTTCCTCTTGTCCCAACACCTGACTCCGAATAATAATTACAGTGTGCTCCATCATGTAGATTACCAGAATTGTCACGCTGAGAATGGCATCGCCAGTGCTAAACATCTTCGTCGACATTTGTAAACTGTGTAGAAGGGTACATAGGTCCTTGATCTGACACCACTCCAGCAGCGTGATCTGCACCACCTCTGGATCAAGTTATCCCAGGCTATATGTCATAACGTATTGCAGCAGGGTTCGGCGGTGCTGCCACAAACGCTGCAACATGTGCAGATTAAAATTCCTGCATGTCGGCACATCGCATTTCAGGCATTTAACCACCAGACCTAAAGACTTCTGTAGCGACGAAAGTTGTTGAGCTGCTGTGTGCGCACGATGGAAGTGAGCACATAGCGAACGTGCCCGCTGCACAAGGCCATGTAGGCCGGGATGGTGTTTTAAAAATTGCTGGAGAATTAGGTTCAACACGTGAGCCATACAAGGCACGTGTCTCACATTGCCCTGACGATGGCCCGCAGCCAGGTTTGCATCATTGCCACACACGGCTGTTAAGTCACCAACGGAGTCCGCTCCGTCTATTTGTACTCCGGTCGCCAGGTGACAACGTGTTCCTTTCATGCATAGTGCTGATGATGGGAGAGGAGTCGATGCCAGCGGCGCAGGTGGACGCAGGTTATGCTCACCCACTGGGCTGCATTACCTTGACAGATGCAGAATCTCTGGCTGAATGTAGCTGGTGGGTATCTCACAGATGAAGTACCATCATTCAGCTACAACCAATGGGAAGACACCACACCGTTTTTTATGCCCATCCTGTCTGCAGACCACTGCCAGACATAGCTATGAACCTCTGGTTTCTTTTACCCCCAGTTCAGTTTTATGAGTTTGTGTGCTTGTTACCTGACTACTTTTCCTGCTTGCTGTTTATGTACCTTGTTGGCCGATCCGCATTTCACCTCTGCTTTTTTTCTGATTAAGTCCTGGCCGTCCCATTCTGTTCCTGTTACTCAATTAATGTTTTGACCCTGCCTGACTACTATTCTCTGGAACTGCAGCCTTACACAGGTATTGATCACCTTGGGCCCTGTGTAATTCCTAATCCCTGTATAGGGGTTAAAGGGTTTCAGGGTTCTAGGGGTCCTGCTTGGTGAGTGGCTTCCCTCTAGCCTATCATTTACAGCCCATCTGAGTGTGTGGATCAAGGAAGGTGTTACACCGTGCTCTCTGCAGAAGGCCATGTGGGCCAGGATAGTGCTTTAAAAATTGCTGGACAACCAGGTTCAACACGTGAGCCACACAAGGCACGTGTGTCACATTGTCACAGCGAAGGGCCGCACCCATGTTTGCATCATTGTCACACCCGGCCTTCCCTGGCTGCTGGTTGAGTGGAGACAACCATTGATGAAACTCGGTCTCCAGAGCTAACCGTCCACAACTTCTCAGCGGTGTGACTCACATTTCCCATACATTTCAAAGTAAACCTTTGACCGCCTGATGGCATTGAGCTCTGCTGCCAGCATAGTAAGGAGGTGTGTGGTATTCCTTGTGCACAGTTACAAGGAAGGGTGGCCTGACCACACAGGGTTTGGGCCAAGGTGGAGGACCCACACGAGGTTGAAGAGGCAGAAGCAGTGTATTAACTTCTACATACAGAAGAAGGATTGACACAACTCGTGGGGACAGCAAGACTTGTACAGCAGACCCTTCTCCATCTCTCCCCACAGTAACCCATTGCCCAGTCAGCGACATGTAACGCCCCTGTCCATGCTTACTGGGCCAATTATTTGTGGTGAAATGCACCCTGTCACACAGAGTTTCTCAAGGAATCAGTGATGTTTAGTGCGACATGCTGGTGTAGCGCGTGCACGCCTTTGTTGGAGAAGGAGTGGCGCCTGGGCATCGGCTCTTGGGGCACTGCGATGAGCATAAGGTCTCGAAAACCCTCGGTTAAAAAGGTTGGAAAGGCAGCATTTTGGTAGCCAACAGTTTCCAGATGCTGAAAGTCAACCTCTAAGCCATGTCATGCCCTTCTAAAAGCATGTAAAACACAGCGAGGGGACTCCAACCACAGTCTCCCTCGTTGCCACTAATTGGGTCACACACACCCCACTTGACTGGCATCAGTTGACCCCCCTTTTGAAAAAGAAAAAGATGCTTTGCATGAAGCACTCTCAAAAATACGCGTGCCTTTCCCGTCCCCTGGATGACCCAAGGGAAGAAAAGTCCTCTGAGAGCCATGATTTGTTCATTTTGGTTCTTTTAGAAACACAGCGAGGGGACTCCAGCCACAGTCTCCCTTGTTGCCACTAATTGGGCCACACACACCCCACTTGACTGGCATCGGTTGACCCCCCTTTTGAAAAAGAAAAAGATGCTTTGCATGAAGCACTCTCAAAAATACGCGTGCCTTTCCCGTCCCCTGGATGACCCAGGGGAAGAAAAGTCCTCTGAGAGCCATGTCCACATTGTCAGTGGACAGACACGTGTGCTTATCTGCCAGCAGACCCCCAGCAGCACTGAAGACAGGTTCCGAGAGAACGCTGGCTGCAGGACACGACAAGATCCCCAAGGCGTACGTGTCGAGCTCAGGCAATTTATCCAGATTGGAAGCCTAAAATGAGCAGGGCTCAAGTTGCACAGTAATGGCATCGATGTTTCCTTGCATATACTCATATATCTGTGTCTCCTCCTCTTTTTCCTTGTCCAGCTGTTTTGTTTTCGCATGAATATATGTCCTTGTCACTTTCCCATGTGTTTGTGTTGTGTTGTGAGTTGTTTGTCACCTTTTGGACACCTTTGAGGGTGTTTTCTAGGTGTTTTTATGTGTTTGTGAATGTCTGCCATTGTTTCCTATGCAGTTCGAGTTCGGTTCGACGAACCGAACTCGAACGGGAGCTCCGTTCGGCGATCCGACCTCGAGCCGAACCGGGACCGGTTCGCTCATCTCTAATAAGGAGTAAACAATAATGAGGGCAAATAGAAAAACTCCCATCGGGGCACGTTTTCCTCGGTTTCCACGGTAACCAGTATGGGTGAGTTTAAGATGGGAGTTTTTCTATTTGCCCTCATTATTGTTTACTCCTTATCTGGCTGTCTATAATATGGTCTAGGATTTGGCTCCTCTGAGCACTAGGAACTATTAACTGAATGAGTGCCCGTTACTTTGGACACATACTGTAATGCCCCCTAACCCTGTATATGCTTTGTTATTCTATGAAGGGCAAATCTGCAGTCCCTGCATAGTTGCTTAGCGGAGTCATCATTTGACATTATCGTACCTTTACTCCCTATATGGTACGTGGACCCGTGTTTTACACCAGTGACACAACTTTAGCCTGATCAGTGTTCTTTATTAACTCTTTCTGATGATGCCTTTGTACTGTCACTTCTTTTGCTATGCATTGTATTTAAATAAATATTTGTTATATTTTTGCAAAAGATGTTGTACTGATTATTGACCCTGTGGTCCCTTGTGACCCATGACTGCTTTGCCCCTGTCTCTCCTGGGTTGTGCTTATGTATCTTGGGTGCAGTCATAACAATATGTTAGTTATATTTGGTCGTACATCTTGCCCTTTTTCGTCTGACGCAATAGAAAATGTAATTGAAGGTGAATGTACACCGTGCAATAAATGATCCCACTTAGGTAACACACCGGACAGTGAAATACCCCTCCCACTATCTGGGTACCAGTGTGTGCGGTCCCTGCTTAGCAGTCTGCTCCAGATGCAGAGTAAGCCTCTCGCCGAAGCCAGAATGCATTTGTGGCGCCCCTGAGGCTTCCGTCGCCACAGGAACATTGCACCCCATCCAGCGGTGTGATGTCCCATTCTGGGTAAGGAAAGGAGTGAACGCCGGTCTCCAGGCAAATCTACACTACACCCATTGTTAGGTACACACTGGGACCAGGGATAGTGGCAGCAACCCTCCCATGCTGCATGCTGGGAGAGGCCGTAAGACCCATCTCTGCTCCTATAGGGTAGAGCTGAGCAACTGGGGAGGTGGGAGGAGCCACTAGAGAGCAGACAGGGAAAGGAAGGTCAAGTTTAGAGAGTGAGAGAGAGAGGGGAGAAGAAGGAGGAGGTCTGCGGGAGGCAGACGAGAAGGAGAAGCAGAAAGAAAGCTCTAGTCAGACACGAGCTAAGAGAAGAAAGTGACACTTCCTGGTGAAGACCCTGGGACTCAGAGGGTCCAGGTGACACCAAGCAGGGAACGAAGGGATTCCAGGGCCACGGATAGCTTTTGAGCTGTGGTGGCCTTTTCCACAGGAACATCGGTGGAGGGATCAAGCTGCAACAGGGGACGGTCCCTAGAAACAGAAGGAGTGAACAATCATCTCTAACAGTAAAAACCGAGGCCCAGCAGGGAATGTTGCAAACTCCCCGGGCCACAGCCCACAGCAGAACCTCTAGAAAGGGGGCAAGTAACCGACAGGTGAGCTCCCAGCCTGGAGGCTGTGGTGGAGGCCGAGCAGGTTCATCCTAAAAGATCTAGGCTTAAGGAGACAGCTGAAGACAGAGACACTTTAGAGAGAAGGGTACCGGCTTTCCTTCCAGAAATTACCCAGGATCGGCGGAGGTCCCTGACAGTGAGCCTCAGCAGTCTGGAGGCACCAGTGTGCTTAAGCCCAGGAAGTGTGAGTAAAGATCTTGGAATTGCACCCTCTGGTGTTGTCTCAGTTATTGTCGCCTGCATAGACTTCCACCACACCATAGACTCTCACGAGCACCAACTGTGCCCCGGGGTACCGCTCCACCTGTGGGGAGCAGTACCATCATTGCTGCCATTCCATCACCCCGGAGGCCTCATACAGCAGCGGCGGCTTAATAGCCGCATACCACAGGTGGCGTCACGAACACAAACTTTATTCACCCCCAACACTGCAGTCATATTTAATTGACACCCACCAGGGCCACGGAGCCGGGCCCCGCCACCACTGACGACCCCCGGATTAGTCCGGCCGGCACCGGGTGTCCCATAGCCCTGGGGTGGGCGAGTCACATTCTTGCAGAACATCTGCCTAAGGGTACTTTCACACTTGCGTTGTTTTCCTTCCGTTACAATCCACCCTTTTGGAAAACAGCGGAATCCGTTAACGGATTCCGCTATTTCCCATAGACTTGTATGGTTGACGGATTGTACCAAAAGGACCTGCATTGCTTCCGCTGGGCGACGCTTCGTTGCTTCTGCCCAGCGGGAGGAACGCAGCATGTAACGTTGTTTTGAGCAGCGGAATCCTCTGGATTTCACTGTGCATGCTCTTTTTTTTTTTTTTTTTTAAATCACAAACTTTATTTTGGCTCGCAGTGGCCGAACGTTCAGCTGAGCGCCCGGCCGTCGGCAAGTGACAGCGCTCAGCTGAGCGACCGGCCGCCGGCATGCCCGGCCGCCGGCAAGTGACATCGCTTAGCTGAGCGCCCGCACGCCGGCATGCCCGGGCGCCGGCATGCCCGGGCGCCGGCAAGTGACATCGCTCAGCTGAGCGCCCGCACGCTGGCATGCCCGGGCGCCGGCATGCCCGAGCGCCGGCAAGTGACAGCGCTCAGCTGAGCGCCCGCCGGCATGCCAGCAAGTGACAGCGCTCAGCTGATCACCCGGCGGTCGGCTGCAGGGAGGGATCAGCTGATCACCCGGCGGCCGGCAAGTGACAGCGCTCAGCTGATCATCCGGCGGTCGGCTGCAGGGAGGGATCAGCTGATCACCCGGCGGCCGGCAAGTGACAGTGCTCAGCTGATCACCCGGCGGTTGGCTGCAGGGAGGGATCAGCTGATCACGCGGCGGCCGGCAAGTGACAGCGCTCAGCTGATAACCCGGCGGCTTGCTGCAGGGAGCGATCAGCTGATCACCCGGCGGCCGGCTGCAGGGAGCGATCAGCTGATCACCCGGTGGCCGGCTATAGGGAGCGATCAGCTGATCATTCACAATAGTCTGCCGCCGGTAAGGCCTCTTTCACACATCAGTGATTCTGGTATGTTTGTGCTTTTTTTTAAACGTACCAGAATCACTGACATACGCAGACCCATTATAATCAATGGGTCTGCTCACACGTCAGTGATTTGTCACTGCACGTGTCTACGTGCAGCGTACCCGCGTGTGCGTGATTGCTGCACGGAGACATGTCCATTTTTTTCTGGCAGCACTGATGTTCCACGGACCACGCAGTGGTGTGGTCCGTGAAACACGTGCCAGAAAAAAACGTGCATTTAAAATAATAAACATTTTAACTCACCCGGCGTCCAGCGATGTCCTCTGCAGCCCGTCCTCCCTGCTGCTTCTAAGCCGGCTGATTACTGTCGCGCATATTCATTATGCGCGACACAGCCGACCCGGAAGCAGCTGCTGCGGGGTCACCGCCGGCCGGATGCTGCGTCGCGGGAGCGATCAGCACCATGGACAGCGGGAGTGGGCGCAGGTGAGTTGATTTCTAAGTGCAATCATGGGCCACGGCTAACGAAGCCTGGATTGCACTTAGACAATTCATGTGTGCCGTGATTCACGGCACACGCAGGGACATGTGCGTGTTTTACACGCCAGTGAAAAACGTCACTGTTTTTCACTGACGTGTGAAACGGGCCTAAAACTGTAAAAACAAAAAAAAAAATTAAAACGGATTCCGTTGTTTTGCAGCATCCGTTGCATCCGTTGTGCCACTATATGCAACACATCCATTGCATCCGTCACACAACGCAATGCAACGGATACCGTTCAACGCAAGTGTGAAACTAGCCTAAGCTGCCTGTTCTAATTGCGGAGTAATCCTTTCGCAGGACTTCAAGTCGTGGAATTGTGGGAAGCTAATGGCGGGTGTACATGTGGAGCCAAGATGGTGGCCGTCCACACACATTCACCAGCAATATTAGAATGATTAGAGCGCAACGCCATGCTCATGGTTGCGCTAAATGAAAAAACTTTATAACTCCAGCGGACAAATTTGAGGATGCAGATATATATTAAAAAATTTATAGCATTTGCAAATCTTTATTTTGAAAATATTCCATAAAATTGGAGCCACACTTCTGGGTGATGAAGGAAAAAGATTAGGAGTGGTAGCCTGCTTGGACTACACGTTTCGGCCTACAAGCGCCTTCTACATGGTCTATTAGACTTAGGCCCCTTTCACACGTCAGTGATTCTGGGACGTTTGTGCTTTTTTTTTAAACGTACCAGAATCACTGACATACGCAGACCCATTATAATCAATGGGTCTGCTCACACGTCAGTGATTTGTCACTGCACGTGTCTACGTGCAGCGTACCCGCGTGTGCGTGATTGCCGCACGGAGACATGTCCATTTTTTTCTGGCATCACTGATGTTCCATGGACCACGCAGTGGTGTAGTCCGTGAAACACGTGCCAGAAAAAAACGTGCTTTTAAAATAAAAATCATTTTTACTCACTCGGCATCCAGCGATGTCCTCTGCAGCCCGTTCTCCCTGCTGCTTCTGAGCCGGCTCATTATTGTCGCGCATATTCATTATGCGCGACACAGCCGACCCGGAAGCAGCTGCTGCGGGGGTCAGCGCCGGCCGGATGCTGCACCGCGGGAGTGATTAGCACCAAGGACAGCGGGAGCGGGCGCAGGTGAGTTGATTACTAAGTGCAATCACGGGCCACGGAGAACGGAGCCCGGATTGCACTTAGACAACCCACGTGTGCCGTGAATCACGGCACACGCAGGGACATGTGCGTGTTTTACACGCCAGTGAAAAACGTCACTGTTTTTCACTGACGTGTGAAACGGGCCTAAAGGCTAGACTGTCAAAATATAGAAAAGGGGGAGGAAGAGAAAAAGTGAAGGAAAGGGATTAAAATCAAACATGAAACCTCCCATGTTTTAACCCTATGATGGCAAAAGCTCCTTCTATACTTGTTCATGGAAAATCATTAGTATAAGTAACACATATTCATACATGGGATAAATATATTCATATTACATGGCATTAATTCATAGATGTTACAATATAATGGATCAGAGCAGATAGAAATATATATCAAATGTAAATTTATCATTTTTTATATTTTTTAAACAAAATTGTTATTATAGTCACCCATAATTAATGTAACCCTTATAGTATTATAAATCAATAATTCCAATTTATTATTTGCTTAATGTAATTAAATCCCAGCAATATCTTTTTCAGTTCACTCAATTTTCAAATCTTGGATTTCTATGGATTAAATTATTTTCTAGATTTTTTTTTTTTTATCTAATCAATTTTCTATTGTATATTATTAATTTATTTGTCCACTGATTTCCAATTTGTAGAGCTTTATATAGAAAAATCAGAGATTTATTCAATAACACGTGATGATATCCTGTCTTTTGTTCATGCCCCCAGGCATGCGCCTGCCTTTTTTTTTTCTTCACTCTAGGCAGGCGCATGCCTGGGGGCATGAACAAAAGACAGGATATCATCACGTGTTATTGAATAAATCTCTGATTTTTCTATATAAAGCTCTACAAATTTGAAATCAGTGCATTTAATTATTGCAGTATTTTTTTTCTAGAATAAAATGATAAAGAAAATATCTATGACAAATAAATTAATAATATACAAAAGAAAATTGATTAGATAAAACCAAAAAATCTAGAAAATAATTTAATCCATAGAAATCCAAGATTTGAAAATTGAGTGAACTGAAAAAAATATTGCTGGGATTTAATTACACTAAGCAAATAATAAATTGGAATTATTGATTTATAATACTACTAGAAGGTGGCCCGATTCTAACACATCGGGTATTCTAGAATTTATTCTGTAGTTAATGTATGGTTTTTGTTATATATATCGATGTTGTTGTGTGTAGTTGCCAGTGTTTGTGTAGGGCACTGTAAATGTTCTGGGTGTTGTCTGGGTGTGGGGGTGTGTGAGAGCGGTGTTGTATGTGTGTTGCGTTGTGTGTGTTGCGTTGTTTGTGGAGCGCTGTGTGTCTGCAGTGTTGTCTGTGTGTGGTACTGTGTGTGTTGCGCGGTTTGTTTGGATGTGGAGTGCGTGTGTGTGTTTTGGGGGAGGTATGTTTTGTGCAGTGTGTGTGTTGCGCGGTATGTGCGTATATTTGTGTATGCCGCGGTGTTTGTGTGTTGGGTGTTGTGTGTGCGGCGTTGTCTGTGTGTGGGTGTCTGTGTAGGGCGGTGTTTGTGGTTCCCAGTGTGTGTGTGGTGTGTTGTGGGGTGCGCGTGTGGTGCTGTGTGTGTGTTTTGGGGGGAGGTGTGGACCCCCATCGTGCGCCATCTCCCATGCTGTGCACCCCCCATCGTGCTCCATCCCCCATGCTGCGCACCCCCCATCGTGCTCCATCCCCCATGCTACGTACCCCCATCATGCTCCATCCCCCATGCTGCGCATCCCCCATCGTGCTCCATCCCCCATCCTGCGCACTCCCATCGTGCTCCATCCCCCATGCTGCGCACTCCCCATCGTGCTCCATCCCGCATGCTGCGCACCCCCCATCGTGCTCCATCCCCCATGCTGCGCACCCCCCATCGTGCTCCATCCCCCATGCTGCGCACCCCCCATCGTGCTCCATCCCCCATGCTGCACACCCCCCATCGTGCTCCATCCCCCATGCTGCGCACCCCCCATCGTGCTCCATCCCCCATGCTGTGCATTCCCCATCGTGCTCCATCCCCCATGCTGCGCATCCCCCATCATGCTCCATACCCCATGCTGCGCACTCCCCATCGTGCTCCACAGTCACACATCAGACAGTATACACGCACACATCTGATCGCATACACTCACACCCCACTTCTCCCTGTGCCCCCCGGTGGGCGGTCCCAGCAGCTGTGCTGCACGCTGTGCTCCTCTGCCTTTTGCCGACACTCACGGATCCGATCGCATACACTCACACATCAGAACACACGCACACATCCGATCGCATACACGTACACACACACACTGACGATATCGCACATACGCGCTCACACACTCACAACATCCGGAGATACCACATGCTTCCGGTCATGTGATCCTCCAGCAGGTCCTGGAAGGTCACTGCACGCACAGTATCGCCGCCGAGAAGTAAGCGATATCACTGGATGTTGTGAGTGTGTGGATGTGATCTGATGTGTGTGTGAGGTGTGTGTGAGAGTGATCTGATGTGTGTGTGTCTATTCTTATGTGTGTGCGTGTGTGTTCTGCCGCTGCAGGACCTTGATGCGCTCACCTGCTCCCGGTCGGCGTCTGGTGGGTATGACTGCGGGGTCTTTCTTCTGTCTTCTCTCTTCTGGGGGTGCCCGCTGCCTATAATGAAGTGTCTTGCAGTGTCTTTAACTCTTTCACCGCTGCATGACACTTCATTATTGACCGCAGCGTATGCCGGCTCCCTGCACATGTGTACCGGGAGCCGGTGTTCGCTGGTAACCATGATACACATCGGGTAACTAAGGGAAGCGCTTCCTATAGTTATGCGATGTGTATCATTGTTACCAGCATACACCGGCTCCGTCACGATCCCAGCATCGCAAGGTTATGTCCGCCGGGGACAGGGCCGAGTGTGCCAACCTGTTGCGGGGGCGAGCGGGCGAGGCGTCAGCGTATGCTGGCTCCCTGCACATGTGTACCGGGAGCCGGTGTACGCTGGAGCGGGCGATGCGTGCGGAGGGCCGGGGCAAGCGGCTAATCCATGCGGGGGCGGGGCCAGGCCGAGGCGAGCTGCCAATCCGTGGGGGGGGCGGGGCCAGGCCGAGCCCAGAGGCCAATCCGACAGTTGTCACGCTAACGACACTGTCACGGTGACACTGTCACGGTGACACAATTTTGGAGCAAGACAGACAGACAGAATAAGGCAATTATATATATAGAGATAAGGGTTACATTAATTATGGGTGACTATAATAACAATTTTGTTTAAAAAATATAAAAAAATGATACATTTACATTTGATATATATTTCTATCTGCTCTGATCCATTATATTGTAAAATCTATAAATTAATGCCATGTCATATGAATATATTCATCCCGTGTATGAATATGTGTTACTTATACTAATGATTTTCCATGAACAAGTATAGAAGGAGCTTTTGCCATCATAGGGTTAAAACATGGGAGGTTTCATGTTTGATTTTAATCCCTTTCCTTCACTTTTTCCCTTCCTCCCCCTTTCCTATATTTTGGCAGTCTAGCCTTTAGTCTAATAGACCATGTAGAAGGCACTTGTACGCCGAAACGCGTAGTCCAAGCAGGCTACCACTCCTAATCTTTTTCCTTCACCGCCCAGAAGTGTGGCTCCAATTTTATGAAATATTTTCAAAATAAAGATTTGCAAATGCTATACATTTTTTAATATATATCTGCATCCTCAAATTTGTCCGCTGGAGTTATAAAGTTTTTTCATTTGGATTTCCCGTGGCTGGCTCCTGCTCTGGTTTTCCGTGCGTACTATCTTCTGGATTGATACTGGAATCCACACACAGGAATGTACGGGTAAGCTGGCTTTGAAAACTATTTAGTTTTTTGTATAATTAAAGTTTAAGCCATGCTCCCAACACTCAAACCTGATGATGTCACTCGCAGCCAATCAGGCAGCGCCATGTCATCAGGTCAGGTGACACAGAACCTCCAATGGGGCGTTGCTGCATCACAGATATGCACATTCCCACGAATCTCGGACTTAGGCTTTGGAGACTTTGTTTCTTTCAACTGCACATGTGCTACAGCATTCACTATGCTATTAGAAATAAATCCTCCATCAGGAGCCTTGACATCACATGTCCTGGCTGGACGCTGAGATCTAATGCCAAAGATGAGCAGTTGTTGCCTCATCCAGAACTGAATGGGAGACCACTGAATCCAATATTGGTTCAGACTCAGCTTTGGTCCCAGTAATAACCCCATGCCTAACAACGCCATTGTGAGAGCAGAGTGATCGACTAGAAGCCAACACCTCCCACTTCCTGAGTGCCCTAAAACAAGTCTGTCTTAGACCTCAGGTCATCCACAACACAGCTCTGTCTCAGGGTCCCACTCCTGCAAGCTAAAATACAATTCAGTTCTATACATTAGTGGCTGAATTGGAGTGACCTGATAAGTCATTCATACCAGTCTTCTGGAAAGGCTTGGCAAGGCATATCAAAGATTCCTTTGCTATCAGGCAAATACCTGCCACCCTTGAGGAGTTGATAACGCTCTCTAATAGCATAGATCTGCGGTATTCTGAACACAGGTTAGAGCATGAGAACATCAAACCTTGGGTACGCCTGGTGCCCAATTTTGCCAACCCTGTAGTTAAGTTGTAATCTCATGAACTTGAGTCAGAGAACATGGACATCACCAGGACGAACTCTAAAGGCCCCGTTACACGCTACGATTTATCTGACGATATGTCGTCGGGGTCACGGTTTTCGTGACGCACTTCCGTCATCGTTAGCGACGTCGTTGCGTGTGACACCTACGTGCGACTCCGAACGATCGCAAATAGGTTGAAGATTGTTAACACGTCATTGAGTTTCAAAATATTGTTCATCGTTTTGAACACAGCAGATATATTGCTACGTTTGACACCCTGCCAACGACGAATAACATCCACACGACCGCCTTGGTCAAACAATATATCGCTGAACGATGTTGCGTCGTTTGTGAGATGTGTACGTGTGACCGCTACTAAACGACCTATGTGCGATCTTGGCAAATTGTAACTACGATCTGGGCATGTCACATCGCTACTGAGATCGTCAGATAAATAATAGCGTGTAGCGGGGCCTTTAGTCCATTCGTTCCAGGCCTGTCTGCTTTTGATGCAGAGAAGTTGGTCATTACGCCAACAAGTGTCCTAAGCAGTCAGGGAAATGAGCACGTCTAGCGACTATTGGAGGAGGTTCGCTGGACTCTGCTGTGTCATCCTCCAAATTAATTTATGAGGTGTCCTTATGTTTTGGAACAACTACTATTTCAGCCAAGGCTTGTGTGAACTCCGGGGCAGATGGGAATTTTCTGTCTTCTACATTTGCCCAGAGACATGCAGCACCCTTGGTGATGCTTCCCAAGCCCATCAATATCAGGGATGTTAATGGGTCCATAATCATCACTCACATCTCGCACCAGACTGTACCCATTACTTTATCTATTTCTCCCAATCACCGCGAGGTTGTCACTTTCTTGATTATCGTGGATGGTTTGGATGAGGTTCTTTTGGGTCTACCATGGCTATGTCTTCATTCTCCTCACATTAACTGGAGAACTGGGGAGATTGTGTAAATGGGGTGCAAACTGTGAGAAACAGTGTCTGTCCACGACAGTTCTGAATGTATCTTCAGCTAATCTCGCAGTTGTCAGCTCTATCGTTACATTATCAGGAGTATGCCGATGTCTTTTCAAAAAAGCCTGCGTAGACTTTACCACCTCAGTGATCATACAACTGCCCCATTGACCTTATGCCCAGCATGGAACCTCCTCATGACAGTGTGGCGCCCTGGACAAGCCAGGACGTCACAGGTACTGCAACAACACACCCCACACCCCGGTTAGGCACATCAGTCCTTGTTGCCTCCCTCCAGGGGCTGATGTCCACACCTGGTGGGGTGGAGCCAAGTGGTTGGCTCCACCCACCGAGGAGTTCACAGTCTTGGAGGCGGGAAAAGAAGTCAGAGAGTAGAGTGCAGTGAGGGAAAGCGAAAGGAGAGGAGTGAAGTGGTAGTGGAGCAGACTGACCGTGTCCGGGTACGTGGCCCGGGCACCTAAGAGCAAGGTTGGCAGACGGTGGTGACCGTCTGCAGGCGAGGCCGATTGACGCACAACCATAAGGACCGGGGATGGGCGGTAGCCCGCCGGTACCGGACCGGGGAGCGAAGAGAAGTCAGCACCACTCGGCAGGGCCTACGGACCCCGACCAGGCTCGGAGTCGCCGTTAAACCGGTCAAATCCGTCAGCGACGGGAACCTCCGGGGTTTCCCAGCAGCAAAGACCCTACTGAAGGCAACCGCTCAACCGTGAAGGGAAATACAGCTACCGCCACAGCTAGAGTTCCCAGGGCCAGAGCCTGCGGGCAAAACGGGGCTCCTCTGGCAAATACACCGCTGGGGAGCGGGATACCGGTGGGAAGCCATCGGAACCGACAACACAACACAGGTGCAGGGAGAGACAGTCACCGCCAACCTACCGGGAGTGACCATCGCAGCCGGCTGCGGTACCCGTCCATCCAGCCGTTTGTTTTACCAGAGACTCCGTATACGTCATTGGCTGAGTGAGTACCACTGTGCGGTCTGGCACTGCGCTGCCCCCACGACCCTGCACCTCACCAAACCCCGCCATCCACCTTACAGTCCCCATCACCGGGCCCCGGGACCACCAAAAACCCCTTCCCACGGAGGGGAGAGAAACATCTCGGCTGCTCCCTGTCATAGCTCCCGGGATCCCCGTCCAGAGCAGCGGTGGTGTCCCAACCTCACCACAAACCGTGGGTGGCGTCACGGACTGACTTCCCAAACCCAAAAATTATCCCCTTTCACTCACGGGCGAGGAGCACCGCTCGAGTCACCGAGCAGCAACAGCAGCAGCGCCGGACCCGAGCGTGGTGAGCGCAGCGCCCTCCCTGCCCACGACAACTTGGCATCACGAACAGGATCGGACCCCTCTACTTACCAGTAGAAGTGCGCCTTGTGTCCCGCCGGAGGTGTCCGGCCGAAAATTTTCAGAAGCCGCCATCTTGGGCGCGAAAAGTTCCCCGCTCGAGCGTCTTCCCGAGCAGTGGAGGCGCGAAAGCCGAAGCTCCGCCCCTGAAGAGGAGGTGCCAGAAAGAAACCAAGGAGGGACGGATGGCGTCTGGCCGCATGTAAGCCGCGGCTATAAAAGCAGGGACGCCAGGACTCTGCGGTCATCTTTGGTTCCTGGAAGAGGCCGCTGCAACGATGCACCATCCGACCAGCAACACCGTAGTCCCCGCGCCTGGTACCGCGGCGTGGGTGGAAGCCTGGACCGTCCAGCTAAGCAGCCATCTGCAGGTCCGTGTGCAGCTCCTCCTGGAGGAGTGGGAGGCCGACATGGCGGACGTGGTGGCGACTATGCGGAGACTCGAAGTGGAGGAAGAGATGGAGAGGCGGGAAAGCGTCCCAAGCCCCTGTAGTCCGAAGGGATCGGCTGTAGCGGCTGAGGGGCCCGGCCTGCGCCCACTCACCCTGCTTCCTTCCCCGCTACCCGTATTAGTTGCTACCACCCCGCCACTAGGCCCGCTACCTGCCCAACTGGTAGCGGTACTCTGCCCATCCGCCCAAGCGGACCGACCTGCAGTCGAAGCCCATAACAGTCTTGAACCGCTCCCCTGGAAGCTGCCGAAGACCGAGCCCGTCGGCGGAGATGTACCGGAGGCACATGCAGTGACCGTGCCTGGTCCCGTACCGACTCCGGTAGCCAGTCCCGTACAGGAGGAGGCGGAGGTCAAGTGGGAGAGGAACCCTGTACCCATCCCCCACGCCTCGACTGAGGCTGCGCCGGGTCGTTGCTGTGAGGCAGCACCCCAGGCCATGACACCGCGGGATCCTCCACAGAGGGCGCCAGTGGTAGGCAGCGTGGTTGAAGTCTCGCGGGGCCCGACCCACGCGCAGGGGCAAGTAGTAGCCCCTTACTGGGACAGGGAACCGACCCCGCTGGGCCGAGAAATTGCGGAGAGGGAGAGGCTGAGAGCTGAGATGATAGCCCGCACCATCAGAGAAAAAGAGAGCCTCCGCAGAGCCACCTTCCAGGTACGGGGCCCGATCCATGAGGGGCAAGTGAGGAGATTCAATGTCCGTCGGGGATACGGGTTTATCTTTGAGCTGGGCCTGGAGGCCGAAGTTTTTGTGGCCCGCCGGGACGTCAATGCCCACTTACCGGAGAACCACCCGGACCGTAACCTGCTCCCAGGGGACCTGGTACAATACACGCGGCACTGTGGAGAGAGGGGCTGGTTTGCCCTGAACGCCAAATTAAGGGGCAGTCAGGAGGCCCAAGCACCGGCCCAGCCCCCTCCTCCGGCCGCTGTGGTGGACCAGCAGTGATGTCAGCGGTCCCTCCGCCGCAAGTTGTCCCCGTTGGGATCACCAGTACCGTTAAGTAACCGAATGATAAGATTAAATCAACCGAAGATGTTATCCGATTTGCAACCGTGATTGAACTGGCCGTTTCCAGCAACTAGTCTCCGTTGGGACTTTCTGCACTGTTTGCGTAAGGAACTGCTTACGGACACGCCCGAGAACTTGCAGGGCAACCACAAACTTGTGGCATGTAAATAATTGTTGGCATACATCCGTTACCGCCTCCGGCGAGGCAGATTGGAGGAAGGGCCCGCAGTGGAGTAGGCTGGGGCCCGGCCACCACCTTGACCGGTGGCCATCCTCCGGGGGTCAGGGGTTCCCCATGGACGTGGGTCCCCTGAAAGGGACCGTAAACGCTCGGGCAGCTTGGTAATGGACTGGGTTTAGGGGTGCTGCCCACTTCTTAGGGGCAGCATCAGGGCCAGGTTGTTTGGGCGGGAGAGAGCAGAAGCCGTTGCCGTTAATAAAAATGTATTTTAGTAACGTTAAAAGGAAGTGCCTTCCGTTAAGGGAAAAGTTATAACATGCTTATGTTGAATGTTTTATATGTTTTCCCCTTTTTCAACAGTTACAAAATAAAACCGGTGATGGACGGGCAGCCCGCAGACGGTCTGCGTTTAACCAAGGGGGAATGTGGCGCCCTGGACAAGCCAGGACGTCACAGGTACTGCAACAACACACCCCACACCCCGGTTAGGCACATCAGTCACACACACAAATCCTTGTTGCCTCCCTCCAGGGGCTGATGTCCACACCAGGTGGGGTGAATCCAGGTGGTTGGCTCCACCCACCGAGGAGTTCACAGTCCTGGAGGCGGGAAAAGAAGTCAGAGAGTAGAGTGCAGTGAGAGAAATCGAAAGGAGAGGAGTGAAGTGGTAGTGGAGCAGACTGACCGTGTCCGGGTACGTGGCCCGGGCACCTAGGAGCAAGGTTGGCAGACGGTGGTGACCGTCTGCAGGCGAGGCCGATTGACGCACAACCGTAAGGACCGGGGATGGGCGGTGGCCCGCCGGTACCGGACCGGGGAGCGAAGAGAATCCAGCACCACTCAGCAGGGCCTACGGACCCCGACCAGGCTCGGAGTCGCCGTTAAACTGGTCAAATCCGTCAGCGACGGGAACCTCCGGGGTTTCCCAGCAGCAAAGACCCGACTGAAGGCAACCGCTCAACCGTGAAGGGAAATACAGCTACCGCCACAGCTAGAGTTCCCAGGGCCAGAGCCTGCGGGCAAAAAGGGGCTCCTCTGGCAAATACACCGCTGGGGAGCGGGTTACCGGTGGGAAGCCATCGGAGCCGACAACACAACACAGGTGCAGGGAGAGACAGTCACCGCCAACCTACCGGGAGTGACCATCGCAGCCGGCTGCGAGACCCGTCCATCCAGCCGTTTGTTTTACCAGAGACTCCGTATACGTTATTGGCTGAGTGAGTACTACCGTGCCATCTGGCACCGCACTGCCCCCGCGACCCTGCACCTCACCAAACCCCGCCATCCACCTTACAGTCCCCATCACCGGGCCCCGGGACCACCAAAACCCCCTTCCCACGGAGGGGAGAGAAACATCTCGGCTGCTCCCTGTCATCGCTCCCGGGATCCCCGTCCAGAGCAGCGGTGGTGTCCCAACCTCACCACAAACCGTGGGTGGCGTCACGGACTAACTTCCCAAACCCAAAAATTATCCCCTTTCACTCACGGGCGAGGAGCACCGCTCGAGTCCCCGGATCCGGCCCACCGCTCGAGCCACCGAGCAGCAGCAGCAGCGCCGGACCCGAGCGTGGTGAGCGCACCGCCCTCCCAGCCCGCGACAGCAGGGTTTATCCTCTGTCAGTTCCTGAAACTCAGGCCATGTCGGATTATATTAAAGAAAATCTGGCATGGTGTTTTATAAGGAAGTCGGTTTCTCCAGCTGCGGCGGACTTCTTTTTCGTTCAGAACAAGGAGGGTGATTTGCGCCCTTGTATTGATTACAGGGGTTTAAACACAATCACAATAAAGAATAAATATCCCTTGCCTTTGATCTCAGAACTCTTCGATGGATTATGTGGGGCTACTGTCTTTACAAAACTGGACCTGCGAAAGGTACACTATATAATCTGGTGGGTATCTGAGAGGGTGATGAGTAAAAGACGGCCTTTAACACCTGTGACGGCCACTACGAGTACCTCGTCATGCCTTTCAGATTGTTCTATACCCCTGCAATATTCCAGGTTTTTGTAAATGACATTCTGGGATTTACTGTTGTCATCGGTTGTGGTGTATCTTGATGACATCCTAATTTTTTTTCTCCCGATCTCTCTACACATCGAGAGGATGTTCGAAGGGTGTTCGAACGTTTATGAGCTAATTCTCTGTATCGTATATTGGAGAAATGCATCTTCGAATGAAATTCCCTACTGCTCTTGGGTTACATTGTGTCCAGTTCTGGATTGGCAATAGATCCCACCCAACTAGAGGCAGTGCAAAACTGGCAGAAACCACATTCCTTTAAAGCGGTGCAGCACTTTTTGGGATTTATCAACTATTACTGACAGTTTGTTCCGCACTTTTCCACTCTGGTGGCTCCTCTAGTAGCCCTTACCAAAAAGGGTGTCAATCCAAAGCTATGGACAAAGGAGGTTTCTGAGGCTTTTTGGGCTGTTAAGTTACACTTTTCAAATCTTCCATCCTGCATCAACCGGATATCGATAAGCCCTTTATCCTGGACGTGGATGCGTCTTCTGTAGGGGCAGGAGCAGTTCTATCTCAAAAGAATGCTCAGGGCCGCAAAAGGCAATGCTTTTTCTTTTCAAAGACTTTTTTGTCCACTGAAAGGAATTACACCATTGGAGACAAGGAGTTGTTGGCCATCAAAATGGCTTTTTCCGAGTGGCGAAATTTGGTCGCAGGGGTGAAACATCCTTTTGTGGTTTACTCGGACCACAAAAACCTCCTTTATTTACAGACAGCCCAGCGCCTGAATCCCTGACAGGCCAGGTAGTCTCTTTTATTTTCGAGGTTCAATTTCACCATTCATTTCCTTTCGTGTGATAAGAATCTTCGTGCGGATGCGTTATCCCACTCAATGGATTCTTCTGAAAGAGATGACGAACCTCGACTCATAGTTCCTCCGGAGAGTCTGCGGACGGTAGCTCCGGTTGCTCTGGAACAAATTCCCCAAGGCAAGACCTTTGTGCCTCTGTATTGCATATATAAAAATGGCTATTTTTGAGCACATACATTGTTATACTATAACATATTGTTTAATCAGACAAAGTGTACATGGTTACAAAATCTTGTGTATCCTTAAGGGTTTCTGTGTGTTTGTCTTGAATATACAGACAGACAATATACCATTGTAAGAGAATCCTTATGATTTACTTTAGTTCAACAATCTGATGTTTTATGGGTTTGCTATATACACAGACAGACAATATATCCATTTACCTAGCTCAAATACCTGATGTGTATTCTTGGGAGATTTGAATGCTGTGGGTTTATTACCCCATTGTCTGATGTGTGGTGTATCTTTGATTCATCTATGCCCAATGACTGGCCATCAAAGGGCATGGATCAATAAGACTACAACACATTAACTTTAAGGCTTGTAATATTGTTCAAGCCTCTATTTAAGATCAGATAAAGTATAGCACAGACAGAAGCTCGTGTTTCCTGTACCGAGACGTCCGGTCAGTGTTGGGATTTCCAGGAGTTCTCTGTCCTTGGTGTGCTTCTCTGATTCTTAATGTTCCAGGCAGATGATGTTCAAAACTCCTTGGTGATGTAAGTATTTAACTGTACTTAACCTTTGTATGTTCAATATACAAAAGTGTACGCAATATCATACTTTTCCTTTAAGTTTGTATTTCATATTAACCTTTATAATAAAATTACTTATTTGCCTTCTTTAAAGCCGTATCTGAACCTTAGTGCTAAAAATATAGCAAAACATTTGGCTGTGAGGGAAGGGTTAACCTTTTTGGACTGGTTAGGAAAATAGAAAAATAATAGAAAAATAATAGAAATTCATTCTCCCATGCAAGAGCAAAACCAGACTTATTTACATGATAAACTGAGACCAAACTCAAGGACGCAGAATGTTTTGACTTAGAGACGACTGAAAAACATCTTGTTATGGAAGAAGAAACGTCATAGACTGTTATGGGAGTATAAGTCATTATGTTAATTTTTCTTGCTCGAAAAATATGTAATTCACGCCCTTAATGAATGTAGATTAATGAATATGTATGTTGCATAGTTACGCCCTAATCAACTTTGTATAACTTTGTAATGTAAACAAAAACAATACAGTTCAATTTCGGAGCCACACATCTCCAGTCTTATGTGTATAACAGCGTTTGCTTGTTTTCATTGAGAGCTGGAATAGCCGAGGGGGGGTCACCAGTACCCTCTCTGCATTCGGACATCGCTGGCTATCAGGCAAATACCTGCCACCCTTGAGGAGTTGATAACGCTCTCTAATAGCATAGATCTGCGGTATTCTGAACACAGGTTAGAGCATGAGAACATCAAACCTTGGGTACGCCTGGTGCCCAATTTTGCCAACCCTGTAGTTAAGTTGTAATCTCATGAACTTGAGTCAGAGAACATGGACATCACCAGGACGAACTCTAAAGGCCCCGTTACACGCTACGATTTATCTGACGATATGTCGTCGGGGTCACGGTTTTCGTGACGCACTTCCGTCATCGTTAGCGACGTCGTTGCGTGTGACACCTACGTGCGACTCCGAACGATCGCAAATAGGTTGAAGATTGTTAACACGTCATTGAGTTTCAAAATATTGTTCATCGTTTTGAACACAGCAGATATATTGCTACGTTTGACACCCTGCCAACGACGAATAACATCCACACGACCGCCTTGGTCAAACAATATATCGCTGAACGATGTTGCGTCGTTTGTGAGATGTGTACGTGTGACCGCTACTAAACGACCTATGTGCGATCTTGGCAAATTGTAACTACGATCTGGGCATGTCACATCGCTACTGAGATCGTCAGATAAATAATAGCGTGTAGCGGGGCCTTTAGTCCATTCGTTCCAGGCCTGTCTGCTTTTGATGCAGAGAAGTTGGTCATTACGCCAACAAGTGTCCTAAGCAGTCAGGGAAATGAGCACGTCTAGCGACTATTGGAGGAGGTTCGCTGGACTCTGCTGTGTCATCCTCCAAATTAATTTATGAGGTGTCCTTATGTTTTGGAACAACTACTATTTCAGCCAAGGTTTGTGTGAACTCCGGGGCAGATGGGAATTTTCTGTCTTCTACATTTGCCCAGAGACATGCAGCACCCTTGGTGATGCTTCCCAAGCCCATCAATATCAGGGATGTTAATGGGTCCATAATCATCACTCACATCTCGCACCAGACTGTACCCATTACTTTATCTATTTCTCCCAATCACCGCGAGGTTGTCACTTTCTTGATTATCGTGGATGGTTTGGATGAGGTTCTTTTGGGTCTACCATGGCTATGTCTTCATTCTCCTCACATTAACTGGAGAACTGGGGAGATTGTGTAAATGGGGTGCAAACTGTGAGAAACAGTGTCTGTCCACGACAGTTCTGAATGTATCTTCAGCTAATCTCGCAGTTGTCAGCTCTATCGTTACATTATCAGGAGTATGCCGATGTCTTTTCAAAAAAGCCTGCGTAGACTTTACCACCTCAGTGATCATACAACTGCCCCATTGACCTTATGCCCAGCATGGAACCTCCTCATGACAGTGTGGCGCCCTGGACAAGCCAGGACGTCACAGGTACTGCAACAACACACCCCACACCCCGGTTAGGCACATCAGTCCTTGTTGCCTCCCTCCAGGGGCTGATGTCCACACCTGGTGGGGTGGAGCCAAGTGGTTGGCTCCACCCACCGAGGAGTTCACAGTCTTGGAGGCGGGAAAAGAAGTCAGAGAGTAGAGTGCAGTGAGGGAAAGCGAAAGGAGAGGAGTGAAGTGGTAGTGGAGCAGACTGACCGTGTCCGGGTACGTGGCCCGGGCACCTAAGAGCAAGGTTGGCAGACGGTGGTGACCGTCTGCAGGCGAGGCCGATTGACGCACAACCATAAGGACCGGGGATGGGCGGTAGCCCGCCGGTACCGGACCGGGGAGCGAAGAGAAGTCAGCACCACTCGGCAGGGCCTACGGACCCCGACCAGGCTCGGAGTCGCCGTTAAACCGGTCAAATCCGTCAGCGACGGGAACCTCCGGGGTTTCCCAGCAGCAAAGACCCTACTGAAGGCAACCGCTCAACCGTGAAGGGAAATACAGCTACCGCCACAGCTAGAGTTCCCAGGGCCAGAGCCTGCGGGCAAAACGGGGCTCCTCTGGCAAATACACCGCTGGGGAGCGGGATACCGGTGGGAAGCCATCGGAACCGACAACACAACACAGGTGCAGGGAGAGACAGTCACCGCCAACCTACCGGGAGTGACCATCGCAGCCGGCTGCGGTACCCGTCCATCCAGCCGTTTGTTTTACCAGAGACTCCGTATACGTCATTGGCTGAGTGAGTACCACTGTGCGGTCTGGCACTGCGCTGCCCCCACGACCCTGCACCTCACCAAACCCCGCCATCCACCTTACAGTCCCCATCACCGGGCCCCGGGACCACCAAAAACCCCTTCCCACGGAGGGGAGAGAAACATCTCGGCTGCTCCCTGTCATAGCTCCCGGGATCCCCGTCCAGAGCAGCGGTGGTGTCCCAACCTCACCACAAACCGTGGGTGGCGTCACGGACTGACTTCCCAAACCCAAAAATTATCCCCTTTCACTCACGGGCGAGGAGCACCGCTCGAGTCACCGGAGCAGCAACAGCAGCAGCGCCGGACCCGAGCGTGGTGAGCGCAGCGCCCTCCCTGCCCACGACAACTTGGCGTCACGAACAGGATCGGACCCCTCTACTTACCAGTAGAAGTGCGCCTTGTGTCCCGCCGGAGGTGTCCGGCCGAAAATTTTCAGAAGCCGCCATCTTGGGCGCGAAAAGTTCCCCGCTCGAGCGTCTTCCCGAGCAGTGGAGGCGCGAAAGCCGAAGCTCCGCCCCTGAAGAGGAGGTGCCAGAAAGAAACCAAGGAGGGACGGATGGCGTCTGGCCGCATGTAAGCCGCGGCTATAAAAGCAGGGACGCCAGGACTCTGCGGCCATCTTTGGTTCCTGGAAGAGGCCGCTGCAACGATGCACCATCCGACCAGCAACACCGTAGTCCCCGCGCCTGGTACCGCGGCGTGGGTG